>NC_053450.1:53861619-54139779 GCF_015227805.2 Hirundo rustica | reverse complement strand
AGAAAGAAAGAAAATGAACTAGCAAGATCTGAATGTTCATAAGAATTAGGAGAGAAAAGTGAAAAGCCAAATATATCCTGTATCAGCATCAGCTTGAACAGTGTTAAAATTGTTGCGAGTGGATAGCTTTTGAACAGCCTGCATGAGATCTCACCTCTCTGTGCATTGTACAAGTGTCCACACTACAAAGCCATCAGCCCAGCTGGCACTCTGACTGTTACAGCAAAGAAGTCAGTAGTTCTACCTGACCTGAGGACCAAAGACATAAAAGGTATTTGCTGCCGAGACACTAATGCCGGGCAAGCTCGTAGTAGCAGTGTCCATATGTTCTACTCATTGAAGTACTGCCAGCAACAAATACTCAAGAATATGAGTCAGATGCCATAAAATTCTACATTTGGCATAAAACCAGACATTTCTTCTAACAAATAATGGACTTCTATATTTTATTTCCTTCTTATTTCTGAGCACTTACAACTTCTAAGCATTTTCCAGGAATGTTAGGAATGAGCTCTGCAAACGCAAGAGCTGAAATCTTCCTGAAATCCCAGGATGCTAGCAGACAGGTTTTCCAATAGAAAAGAAACACACAACATGAGAAAAGATGAAAATCAGAAAGTTAGCAACACTTTTGCATAAGCAACGTCAAGATCATAATCCACAGAAAGTCAAGAGGACAGGACTGCATATCCTTCTTGCCTGAAGTCTAGAGTTCAGGGCCAATAACCCATTTCAACTAAGGCTACTTCAGCTCTTGTACAATAAGTGATTTACTCACACTTCTTGAATAATATGTGATTTTGACGCTAAAATTTCACATTGCCATTGTAGGTTTAGAAGGAAGATTGCAGTTCTGCATGCAAGCACACAACTGAGTCATACTTACCTGCTCTCACTGGGGGAAAAGAAAAACAAACAACTTTTCATTTTTAAGGGAACTGTAGCTCAATCAGGCTTTTCGTTTTGGAATCATATTTCTTATGAAAGCACTAAAGGATCAGAAAGCAGCACACCACACCCAGGTGAGCATCGTCTTTATGGGGATCACCAGATCTCTCTCTGCCAGCCCCACTGCACAACCCCAGCTTTCCTTGGTGAACCAAAAGCAGCTCATTCTTCACTCTCATCACTTCTTCAGCCTGACAAACTCAAAACTTGTAAAACTCAATTAAATATCCTGTTATTGAAGAGAGATGATGTCTCTCCTGTGGTGAAGATTTGCTACAACTTGGCTGCCTTAGATCTCTGTGACTCAGAGTTGGGAAATGTGCAGTTTCACAGGATAGTGTCCCTTTAAATAACCGTTCTTCTCGGTTTCATTAAGTTGTGTATTTACTTTAAGGAACAGTTCTTCACTTCAGAGTCAACAGAGTACTGTGAATTATTCCTCAGTGATTTCTCATCATACAGACAGAAGTGCTTCCACAAAAAGGCAGTGGGTGGGCAGCAAGTCAGCTGATTATCACCCTCCCGTGGGAGCTGCTCTCCTGGAAGCTCCCCGCCCAGCAGAGCGGACACTGAGGACCTCCCAAGCAGCGACCCAGGGGCTCTCTGTTGCTCAACTGTTGATGCCACTGACTTAATTCACAAAGAGATTCACTGAGACAGAACAATTTGGTTCTCCTCATCCTTGTACAAGCAGTGTTAGCACTGTGAAGTGAACAAAAGCCAAACTATGATTATGTCTGATCAGTTATTAGCAAGTCCACTTCTCCCCTCCTCTCCTCGCCCAACACAAAATATTTCCTCTGTTATTCATTACCCCCCACTCTCTGCAGTCAGGCCCAGGCATAGAAGGGACAGAAGGGGAGAATAAACAAGCCTGGGGAAAAGCAATGGTAAGAGTGGCCACTTGTGGACTATATAAAAGCCTGAGGGACTGGCAGCTACCCTGTGCTTGCTGCCTCTTACAGACCACCTTGAAGGCACTTCCCATTTGCCACCCTGAGGTTCCCCCCGAGTGCTGCCCACCTGAGCATCCACCAGCTGCAGGAGCACGGCCATCCCAAGGCTTCTCTGGCGGCCAGCTACCCCTGGCAGCTTGGGATCTGAAGGGATGGCCACGGGTGTGACCCCAGCACACCCCTGCAAGCTGCAACCCCACGGATCTGAGCTTTTTAGTGTGACTGCAGTCACAGACTCACATGGCCTGAGTCTGAGCTGGATTCACATCTGCAAGCAGCCGGGCTGAAGCTCAGCTTCTCCGATCTCCTTCCAGAGCCTCAGCCCACGCAGGTATCTCTGCGCCGGGCGCAATTAGAGCTCCAAATTGCCAGGCAGGCATCGCAGTGACAGAGCTCTCTCCGTGCCTTTACACTCCCCTCAGCCTTTGCCAGATCCAGCAGAGCCTGTGAGATGCAAATGCTTTCACACCTACGTGTTTTGTTTAATCAACCACAGATGCTCAGATTGATTGAGCAGTGATTTGCATAGATTAGCGTGATGTCAGTATTTATAATACAGCAGGAATATTATGCCAAAATCCACCCCTGAGGAGGTATCTACTCACAAACTAAACTAATAATTGGATGGAGTTTATATCAGAAAAAGAGACTAAAATTAAAATCTGGGGATCTTTAAGTCAGATTGATCAGATTTCCTCAATCTTCTTCTCTCTTGTGGGTTTCTCTCTTCTTATCTGTCTGGTGACATTGGAGATTTTCCTCCACACCTTCCCTAGAACAATTACAACAGCTGTCAAGGCTGTCACCGTGACCAGATCTACCTGAAGTAAAGAAGATATACAGTGCAAAGTGGGTGTTTCTACACATCGTAATTATTACCTTCCTTGGAGCTAGTTGTGGGTAATGATCATAAATTCTCCTATTAAAATATTTATGTTTTAACAAGAGTGAAAAATAAAATGGAAATTGTTTCCAAATTCAGTTTAAAATCAGCAAGAGTTGGCCAAAATAGGTCTGAAATCTGTAAGTTATCTGCAAATAAAAACTCAGTGTTCAAACAAGACTTAATTTCAGAAAAACAGAAATTTTTAACATTTCTAAGCAGCACTAATCATTTTCCTCCTGGCCTAAAATACAGATAGCTATTAGATTCACTTTTGTATTTCGGAAATTTGCATGGTGACTACCTTTATTAAATATATATATGTGTGTATATATATATATATATAAAATTCAAGAAGATGAACAAGAGAATTAGACTAAGTGCTGCATGCTTTTCTGAAATTCAAGTTAAACATTTTTTTGAAATATAGTGATAACAGTGAGTACAGATTACCCTAGACAGGCAATAATCCCCATTTTGTCATATAAGAAATTAATACCTATGTAACAGCATGCCCTAGTAAACATCTATCAAAACAGCAGGGTAGAGAATTTCACTTGCAATGTGAAGCAGTTACCATGACCAAAGGAATCAAGTATAGTCAGCTGTCATCAGATGCAAGTTCTACAGAACACCACACAAACCCTGGGTACTTCAAAGAATAAATCAGATGTCTTTTTTCAGAGCTTCAGAGCAACTGGCAACATTACTACCACTGCACTGACATAGAAAACTACAGGGTTTTGTACCCTTTAGAGCTTCAAAATAAGATTTGGCACTGACTTATCTATTTTACTGTGTGTTGCCAATGACCAATCTATTTTTTTGTCCCTTCTTTTTTTCCCCTCCTTTTCAAAAGAACAGCCCAGGAGCACATTTCAAACATTATACCACCAGTAGGCACAAAAATCCAGAGCCACACAATGTAGCTCAGGCATTACTGTCATGGCACATTACCTAAAATTTCTTTTCTTTTTCTTTCCTTGGTTTACCTCCTCAGAGGATGACAAATGGTTCCCAGAACACTGGAAACTAGCTTGGGGTTGAAAAACCCACGTAACTTGTTTTGAAACCCAAATGTAACTTTTTTTCTAGTAAGGCTGAATAGGACTCTCAATTTTGCATCTGAAGGTTCTTGTAATATTAAGAGTAGTACAGAGACATTTTGTTTTCTAAACTGTTCTTTCTTTTTTGTATTTAATAGTAAACATAGTGAATCAAAAATTAATTCAGAGTGCATTTTATCTATGCCTGTTTAGGTTTTACTGTAAGATGCTGCCCTGTTCAGTGCCCTAGCACTCACCTAACCTAACCAATCCTGGCAGTAACAGTTATTACTGACTGATTTTACTGCCCTCTTGCAGAGGCTTTGTACCAAGATGTGTCTGTTTTTCCCTTGCTTTTACATGGAAGCTGTAACATTTCTAAGAGTAGCAAGTTTTTTAAAAGGATTTCAGCTGGCAATTTAAATGTACCTTTTGCTCCCATTAATTTTCACTGAGCATCTGCATGCACTGATGAATCTCCCCATACTTCCATTAGAGAAAGCAAAACTATTAATAAACCAAAAGCGAAGAATATATAAACAAAAAAATTAAATGGAAAAAAGATCCCCAAATACACAATCCTGTCCCCAAACATCAGGATAACATTTAGAAGGTGCACAAATTCTTGAGAACAGGCAGGGTGGCAAAGGACTCTGGGCACAGTGATGCCAGCAGAAAAAGCATGCATCCACTCACTGTTTCTGAAGTACATGAATATGCACTTTCCTGTCTATAAATTGACCAATTTACCATTCGGAAAAGGCAAAGTGATAATTAATGTACCAGGCTATAGAGAAAGGAAAGAAAAACAAACTCTTTCAAGAATGCAGCAAGAGAATTTTCTGCCTGCGGCTACATTAGCCAAAATAAGAACGTCCACTGTACAAGATCTCATTTCATGCATGAATGCAGCTCTGGGTCACAGCTCTATGCTCTCTCCCTCTGAAGCTTCCCCATTCACGCCTCTGCCCCAGCAGAAAATACTGCTATTTATAAATTGCTTGGAAAACTGGTATCCCATCAGCCCCATGGGTTTTATAAACAAATGTGTCTGTCTAATCTGATACTGAATTTGTAACATTTTTCAACCAGGAGCGGTAAACAAGATGATGCAGAAGGCCATTACTTCCAGATTCAGGCAGAATGTTATTGACAGATGAAAAATTGCTCCTATTTTTGCCCACAGAATTAAGAACTCTGCTGGAACAAAATGAAAACTCCTTCCAATTTCCATTAACAATTTTTTTCTTTTAATGACAGAACTCAGGTTTGTTTTTTGAGAAACCATTCTCCTCAAGGCCAATTAAGATATGGTTTATCAGGACAAACAGAATTATTTTTTCTATTTCAGTTTAGGAACAGCAAAATCGTTCACATATGTCCTACATTACATCCTGGGGAGTTAAAGTCTGTTGAAATAAAATGAGGGCAGATACCAGTCTCCAGAACAACTTCAGGGCTGACTTTCACAGGACGGCGTAGTAAAATACATGAGCAATTAATTACGTCGGACTTTTTTATCCACATTAGCACGGCACTTTCCGAGACTGATGCAATGATGCTTCTGATACTTAACAAGCTTTGTGAGGTATCTCAGCAATCTTTACTGTGTCCACATGGACACATCTTCAGATGTTGGGTTGTATAAACACACTGATTCACAAGTTTCAGCCATCAGTGGACAGTCTGCCTATGCAAATCAGGCACAAGCCAAGAGAGAAGGCAAAATAAATCCAGTATGAACTTGCTCTGTGCACCTGTGGAATTGCTATGACTGCAAGTCAGATAAGCTGCAAATAACAGTTTTATCTGTCTAGACTAAAGGTGTAGATTGGCTCGCAATCAACTGCTTCAAATAAGGCAAATCTTTGGAAAAGAAAGATGAAAAAGAAGAGAGGGAAATTAGTACACAAGAACTCCTTTAAAGACATAGCATAGCTGCATGGAATCACAGAATGGCTGAGGTTGGAAGAGACCTCTGAAGGTCTTCTGGTCCAAAGCATCCTGTTAAGCACAGCCATCCAGAGCTAGTAGCCTGGGCTGTGTCCAGGCAGATTCTGAATAATGCAAAGGACAGAGACTCCCCAGCCGCCCTGGACAGCCTGTGCCAGTGCTCAGTCACAGTGAAAAAAAGCATTTTCTTATGTTCAGGGGAGACCTCCTTTGTTTCAGCTTGTGCCCACTGCTTCTGGTCCTGTCGCTGGGAAACACCTGGCTGCATCTCCTGTACACCCTTCCTTCAAGGTATTAACATACACTGATGACACCCCCCTGAGCCGCCTTCTCTCCAGGCTGAGCTCTCTCAGGCAGGCATCTCTTGATAGCAGAGATGCTCACCATCATCTTCACAGTCCTTTTATGGATTCTGCCTGGTGGCTCCAGATCTCTCATCTGCTGGGGATCGCTAAAAGACACTTTTTTTCCAAAAGACATTTTTCTCAAAAGACTTTTTTTTCAGTCTGAAACTAGTAGATTTCTCCAAATTCAAACCAGCAAAGAGTGAATATTTACTTGGGATGGTTAATACAATTCACTTTCTCACCCAAAGATACCAAGCTTTTTTGTTTTAAGGGGCTAGTACTACTATTAGACGTACAAAACCCATGGAAGTCTCTAAACAAAACTGTTGATGCATAGCAGAGACATAATTTATACATATTTTTTTCACACAATTTATAGCTGTCTTCTAGAAAAGGCTTGAAAATGACTAAAAAGGAAAGTTTATTAAATTGTTTACTGTTCAAATACATTCTGAGGCAAAAATAAATGCCTTGCCAGCTGGTGTTCCTGTGCTCTGTGCAAAGAAGCAGTGTTCAACACTTATCTCATAGGACCCAAAATTCTTCTTTCTGACTTTTTTTCCCCCCCTAAACCATCAGTTGTTTTTTAACTTACATTTCCTCTTTACAAAAGCAAGATCAATAAATAAATTCTTCACGTAGCTGTTTACATAATGTCATCAACATTGTGGGAGAGCACAAAGTGATCCTTGAACTATCCCTCAGTGCCCAGGGCAGCTCAGGCTGGGAGCGGTGCCACAGGAGGGAGCAGACCCTGTGGTGCCCCACACCTGAAGCCTTAGGTGCCCAAGCACTTCAAAGGGGGAGCTTCCCTAACCCTTTAAAAGTCCTGGTTCCTGAAGCTTGAAAAAAGAAGGAGAGGAGAAATAGGAGGGAAAACACATATGCTTGAGCCCTCTATCTGAAAGGAAGTAACTTGATAAAGGATTGTTAAAAAAACAGATTTTTAATGAAACCAAAGGTAGGATATCCACTTTTAAAGTACTCCTGTGCACAAACTTTTCCAGTCTATGCTGGGAAAAAGTAACAGCAAAATCATGTTAATCTTGTTCTGGCGTACTAGGAAGTTATTTATAACACAGTTCAGAATTTTGGAAGGTTATATTACGGAGGAGTTGTATTGTCTATTGTTTTACAAGCAGGTGCAGGAAATTCAAGCAGAGCCAACATGCTTACTAAAAAAAAAACCAAAACAACCAAAACCCAAAAACCTCTGGGCTGTTGAGCTTGCTTTTTGTACTTACGTATTTAGCAAATGTAGATATGCCATAAATTAATATTTACTAAGCAGAAATGGAGACACCATCCCATTTTCCTTACGTTTATAGGGAAACTCCAAAATTACTTTAAAATTCTTCTTCCTGGATGACTTAAGATGATTGAAGACATATAATTTAAAGCAGTTTTGATAGGGGAAGGGCAATTTTTTTTTTTTGCAATAATCTGTTCTCTGTACATCGAAGCAGAGACCAGAATTATTCTTGATTTTCTGAATAGACAAGCAATAGAAAATCGTGGGTATTCTTTCTTTCTTCCTCAGCTCTTGCTACCCAGAAACAGGAGTCGCCTGATTGAACACATCTCATCTCACTGGGGAGGGCAATCCCCAGGTCCTATAAAGCAGAGAAATCCAATCACAAACTATTCAACAGTACAAACACTACGAACAAGTAGTCTGTATTTTAGTCTAGGTGAAAAAACACTGACTTCAAGAATGAGATGTTCAACAACCACAACATAATTATCCGACAGCTGCCAATTCTGAATGGGATGCTTTTCTGATCTTGCACATTATCAGCCAAAACTTTGCTTAATTTTAGCGTTAGGTCAGGTAGTTGAACACAAAGCCTGTCTGGGGAAGCTATATTTATGAAGCACTTATCTGTTCTTCCCCTCAGAAAATTCATTACCCAGTCTTCCTTCCCGCTTAACCTTAACCTCCACTTCCAAAAAAGTACCAAATTCCGCTTACACAGTGTTCTTTATAATTAGACACAAATTGTTCAAGACGTTCAATTATAATGTTTTCTGCTCTAGCATCTAAAAATTCTGGATATTGATAAAAGCTTTAATCATCCTGAAAAAAAATACTATGCTATCACAATTTTATTCTGTGTTTTAAATTCCTATGAGCAGACAGAAATATCAAGACCAATATATTAATTATAACTACTCACTTAGACATAATTCTGTGGATTTTAGAAGCTGGATTACAACAGAATTACAGTGTTTAGAATACCTCTATCAATTAAATTTTCATCTATGGTGTTGGATACAGTAGAGCTTATTTTATACTATACTGTATTAATTAAAAATACTCTATACTACATTACATTATGTTGACGTTACTTTTTGTACATGTGTATTATAAAACACCCTACAATAAATATGTGAATTCACATCCATATATGCACATGAAACAGGCTAAAGAGGCATTTGTATCCTTAGTGGCCTTTGACAGGTAAACTACACACCAGTCCAGTCAAATTATCCAGCCTAAGTCTTTAAGTACTAGTCAGACAGAAACATGTTGCAAACCCAAATATATCAATTACCATGTAAGGCTAAAACAACCTACCAAACCACTTGCTGTGGCTAACAGAGATTCTATGACATGCAAAGTGCCCAAAAACTGTTCTTTAATTTCTGAAGATTTTTTCATATTAATATACATTTTTAACCCGATATAGGCATTGAAGGAGTTTGTTGTCTTTATATTTTAAGTGGACATTGCTTTGTTTTGTTCTCTCTTGTCTCAAATCACTCTTCTTTAATTCTTCTGTCTGCTAGCAGTCAGTCTCCCATTCTCATTTTACACATTTTACTTCTTTGGTCACTGGCACTCGTCAACAAAATTTATTTCACTGGCACTTGTCAACAAAATTTACCCACTAACCTGCTTGCTGATGTTGACCTTTTCCAGGAATATGTGCGTCACTCTACAAGGAACTTAAATAAAATGGAAAAAAAAGCAGATTTCCTGGAAGATGCTAAATTAGTTTGTCCCTTATGCAAAGTCCTTTCAGTTACACAAAAGACTGGGCACCCAGTGTAAAGTCCTGACAGATAAACTCAACCTCTGCCCTTTACTCTTTCACATCAAGTGGCTTTTGCCCCCACCAGCTTCTGCTTCCACAGGCCCAGGCTGGGGAGTTATCTGTGGTGCTGCTGGTATTCTGGAGGATGTTTTGGTTTGTGTCTTGGTTCAGGGTAAACTTTGGGAGGAAGCTTTTGAAGGGGTTTGGTAAGCAGTTATGATGGGCAAATACAGGAATGGATCACTGAATGCTGGAGAACCCTCTTGTTCCCTGTTTAAAGGAAGCCTTGCACCCTGGTTTTTTACATTTACTTTATTTTCCCCCCTTTTATTCCCCTGCTGTACAGCTGGTTCTGATCGTTAACAAGAGCAGACAGTAACAGCTGTTCAAGGGCCAGCTATGTTTTCTTGCTTTTCAACATACCTATCTGTAGTTTTCCTCCTACCTATATGTTTTAGGTTGGAGAGAAGAGTTTTCATGATGGCTTCCCTAGGAGATGATTCCAAACCTAAACCAGAAGGTTTCTAGGTTTCTAATTTAACATTGGCTCTTTGTTTCCTTTCCATAGGGGAAAAAAAAAAAAAAAAGTGTTAGAACTGGACAGTCACTGGGGTAGGATAGTCACAGATCCAGAAGACTGAGTGCCCCCTTCCCAGGCACCAAGAACATCACACCCAATCTGAAGATACTCAGTGTTTCTGAAAATAGTTGGAACACATGCATGACCCAATGAAAATGAGGGGTGCAGTGACATCATGTGACTGGACGCATTTCTATTTCCAGAAAAGAACTTTACATCCCAACTAGCACTGTTGCACTCACTCTATAGATCATAATCACACCTCCAACATGAAAACATTTTCACTGCTATGTGATGAACATATCACAATTTACCATTTTAGGTAATTTGGATATTTTTATGTCAATACAGACTTCAAAATCCGAAACAAAAAGTTTTTAGTCTTCCTGTTTAGCTCAGAATACATACAGACTTAAAAAACAACCTATTTTGCAAGTTTATATCATGGGTCACATTTTCTTTTAACAAATGTTTACCTGACCAGAATATATTTTTTTTTTAAACAATAGAGAATTAGAACAAAAAGTCTGAACCTGAGGACTCAACAAAGCAATAATAAACAAGGACCCAAGACAAGCCAACAAGAATTTTGAGGCACTTCTCATGGAAGGCTTTTTGGGAGAAGATGAGTTTCATTAAACTCATTCTTTGTTCCAAAAGCATTTCTTTTTTCCTGTAACTACTGAAGTGCAGCTACACCAGCAAGAAGTGAAAGATTACACTTTTCTCAGGCAGCAAAACTAGCCCGTGCTGTCGACTTAGCAAAAAAATACCATGCCATATCTCTTTGTAATCAGCTGAAGGAGGCAGATCTAAAGAGATTAATGAAATCCAAACAATACAGATCCAATGGAGTTTTCCAAGAAGGTAAAAAAAAATATATAGGCTGTGTCTATTGTATTGAAAAACATTAAGAAGTATGCAAAGAAGCCAATTTCCAGGTTATTTTTTTCTGGACTGAATAACTAAAACTACCAAACAAGAACACTCTGATGTACAGGCATGCTGTACAGAGCACAAACACACTTCTTCATGAGCAATGAGGAGGACCTAAATCCAATCACATTTAATTTTAATTAAAATTAGTTTATTAGTTTGTTTATAGTAGCATTTAGTTTATCTTGTGTGTAAATGAACTTCATCTGACATGCTCTACATTATTTTTATAACTCTTTTCCCCTCATGCCCTTTTCAACTTAGCAGTTTAGTTAATGTCTCTTTCTAGGAATAAGTGCCATCTTTGAGAATTTAACTAAACATGCTGAATGAAGCCTGTTTCTGAGAAGACCTTTAGCAACACACCAAGCTTCAGCAGAGTTTCATTTCCCAGATTTCAAATCTCTCCTTGAGTTTGCTGCAACATCTGACCTATCACTGGGAATGTACAAAGTTTACACTATGATTTGTGGAAAAAAATATAGAACTCAGCTGAAGTTAATACAGACCCAAATGGCCTTCTCAAAAAAAAAAAAAAAAAAAAAAAAAGGCTTAATCTTAATGAAGTGGCTACTTTTTCAAGCAGATTCTAGCTCTATAGAGCCTTTCAGTAAACACTGGACATTCCAGCACACTGTTGAGACTGTCTCTTACCAAGGAGATAATACAAATAAGTTTAAATAACATAAATATATTTATAAATAAGATATAAATCTTTTAAAGCTGGAACTGCTCATTACACAGTGGCAAATTCATGCAAAGCAACCCTGTGACCTGACATGGGTCTGTGAAATCCAGACTTTGACCCTGAACTGTTCCTGAAACCTCCTCCTACAGCGGTCATGTGGGATGATTTTAAAGAACGGGAGAGTGGAAAGGGAAGAGAGAAAGGAGAATGGAGAAGGAAGCCAAACTTCCAGTTAATTTTTTTCATTACAATCCACATGGTTCAAAAACTTGGTGTACAACACAGAACAGGATTACAATTCAGCAGATACAGTATGAATACTTCTTTGTTCACTTTATTCTTACATATTTTGCCCCAAAGAACAGAAGCAATACTGTTAGACTGGAATATGTCACCAAACTTGATTCTTTAATCTGAAACTGAAGTCTAAATGCCTCCTTTTATCTTCCTTGCTGCCTCATTGTCCCCTTCCAAGTGCCTGAATGAAAGCCAGGAAGCTCAAAGCTGTCAGTGGACACTGTAACACCCACACGTTGACCAGAAGGAGTTGGATTGATTTGGCAAAAAAGATTTTAGGAGGCAAAACATCAAAGGATGGAAGAAGAAGGAGGGGAGATCACTGGCTAGTTCCATCCTTGGCAATCAAAGGGAGATGAAGCCATATTTCATAAGCTCCTTTCACTTCTTTCTTCAGCAATGGGCAGCTGAAAAAAGTAGGTACAATTCAGTGAAAGGAAGCATTTTACTTCAGTTTAGTACTTTTACCTACAAACATGAATTCAAGTCTTCACAACCGGTACCAGCATCCTACATACCACCATCCATGTTTTCTACGTTTGTTTTCAGCATCAGTTCGAGTTGGCAGTGTATCTGTTCACTAAGAGAATCACTGTCCTACAGTCAGCAAGTCCTCACAGCCTTTTCTTCCAACCCAGAATTTGCTGAAGCTTACCCAGTATACAGAGTTGCTGTGATGTGGATTAACTACACCTAGCAGTGCTTTAAAAGAGCCCCCTTTATGCCACCAGGTCCCAATTTTGCTGCTCTGTCTGTCCATATTAAAAAAGGCCTCCCTGGATATCTTCTGTGTATCTAGTTCCCAACTACTTTTGAAATTAATGAAAAAGTAGGAAGCCCTTGTACTATATTTGCTAAAGATAGGAAGGAATTTATACTACAAACACAATTAAAATTAAATACCATTAAATTAAAAATTAAATACTATTAAAACACAGCTTCTTCCTCATTCATGCTATTTAACCCTCCTCACCACCAATGGTGGCAATCTCTAACTTGGCTTTTTCCTAGTCCTTAGGCCCATCAGCTTGGTCAGAGGAGCTGTAGCTGAACCAAAGCCATGCACACACTGTCAGGTCCCTGGAACTTAATCTGCCAGTCATCCAGAGGTCTGAAATATTTTCAACACTTGAAACATTTTGGGGGGTTTTTGTTTTGTTTTTTTTTCATATTTAAGCACGGTTACTTCATTTAGTACTTATGAAACTAACAGACAGGATGAATCATTAGATATCCAGCAGAGCTAAATCAACAAAGCTTCTTCTGGTGTGAGGTTGTTCCCACCCAGCCCTATCAAAGGGCCCCAGACAGCTTCAGCTATAGATCCTTTTAATCATTGCCTAATTTAGGAGTGCAAGGAATGATGCCACATAAGAAAGAACAAGGTCTATTTTCACCAAACTGAGCTGAGACACTATATATGATCAATTAGGACCCTAATCCTGTAGCACTTAATTTCCCAATTGCTTTTACAGGGTGTTTAAAATGATGGATTATTGCTTCGTGTTTTCTTCAGGAACCGCCGACAGTACAATTAAGTGTTCCAAACGCCCCGTATCTGAATAAACGAGGATTTGTGGCGCTCCACCTGCAGCAGCATCCTCGCTACCAAGATGCTCATGCAGAGTGGCTGACTGCAAACCCAGGAGCGTGTGCCCCAGAGCTGCCCGCTAGGGTTCCTGCAGAAACAGTAGGAACCAAAAGTCCAGGGAGTTGCAATGAAGTGACTTCAGCAGGAGCAGCAGGAAGGGCAGCCGGCACACACGCGCACGCAGCGAGTTTCGGATGGCAGTGGCTACGCAAGGCAGGGCGATGTCTTTGGGAACTCCAGCAACTTTTTCTTCCCACAACCTGCCACACCTCCTGCTTTCTTCCCACCTACTGACTCGTCAGGCAGCCTCACTCTGCCTACCACAAGCTATCCATCTTCCAGTCTCTCTACCAAATCTCACCCAATCTGTTCACCCTCAAACTAGTACTGTCCCTGTTTCTCCATCCTTCATGGACACACCTAGAAAGCCCAGGTGTTTTTTCTGAGGATTGTCACTGTTTAAACAAGTCAGTGGAGCATTTTATAGAAGTCTCAACTCTTTTAAGGGACCTCCTCCAGGCAATGTAATGAAATGAATTAAAAGCTCTGTCAGAATACAAGTACTCCTATAAGCAGTGGAAACACTGTGCAAAACTGCAGTGCATCGTAAGGCCTTCGTGCCCAGGAAACATGTTTCATCCATGCCTAATTTCCACACTGCCAAGGGCCAGCAATTAGGCTGTGAAGGAATCAAATGGAGGCTACAAAGTCAAGGTGGGGCTTTAATTCCTGTTGAAAATATAAAATATTGACAAGATTCAAGGGCCAGCACTAGAATTTAGAGACCAGGACTGATGCCTTCAGGAGAGCAAGTGATTCAGTCACGTAGAAAACAAACACCTCTGCAACTGAAAGGATTAGATGTTTGCTCTTATTTGTATTCAAGAAGCTTTAAAAGACCGTATTCTACCCCAGCCCCGTACCAAAGATGTGAAAAAAGCCCAAAACACTATTCTACCATGTTCAAACACTTGTGTATTTGTAGCTGTTCTCATTTTTATTTCCCAGTGTTCGTGGTCAGCCAGCTCTCCATCACAAACACTGTACTTCATCAGACAGCAAGGCACTGTTGGCAAGGAAATATTATGCCATGTGAAATAGAAGGGGTTTATTTAAAGATTAACAGTGCAGGAATGTAGGTGATGTGGTATCATCACCTATACCTGTCCATTTGGAAGTAGCACTTTAAACCCTGGTTTCCAACACACAGTGCCCTGCTTTCACTGTGTTTCCCTCGGAGTAATGTTTTGTCACTGTGGATCATGGATAGATGTAGCGTCATGCACAACATGAGGCAGGAAAACCCAAGTATTTTTCTGATATTTTCTTTTAGTTTTAACTGAGATAAGCAGATTGCTAAGAAAATTCCAACGACTGCATTTCTTTTTCAGATTCATGTGATGATCGAAGATCTTTAAACCTCAAAAATCTATCTCATATCTTCAGATTTCTAGCATCTGAGGCCCCGCTCTTCAATCAGATTTTCTCTGGAAAATCACCTCTGGAGTTGTTTTTTGTTTCCTCCCCCACTGGTCGACAACTATAATTAATTAGAAGAGAGGTGTGTATGTGTGTGTGTGTCTGTCTGGATAATGGAATGAGACACAGCTGGTAAAACTAGCAAAGCATAAATGTAATGTCTTGACCACTTGTTGCTATTACAAAATCCTATGGCATTTTTCCCTTGTGCATTAGTCTTGCAATGGGGATAATTACATTCTGTCTGCTTAAATCCTCAGCTTAAATAGCTACTATGGTCACATATAGAACACATTTGTGTGTCTAGCTCCTACTTAAATGACTTAACTGCCGTTGAAATCAGGGACAAATATACCTTTTGACTGTGGTTTATGTATGACATAATTAAAGAAAACAATTTCTATAAAAAGCCTATGCAGTCTGTAGTTTACTAATGTAATTTTTCTGTTTAGCTGAAAATAAAACCCCAACGCATTCCCTCTAATAAACAGTTATCCACCTAGTTAAAAATGCACTAAAAAGTCTGCGATTGCTCTTTTTCAGTCAGAGACCACCAGTGTAATGAAAACACACTCTGCAAGCAAGGTTTTTATATTGAAATAATATTTCACTTTTTTCACTAGAGAGGCTGAAAACAGGAAATACTAAAAAAAAAAACCCCAAAACAAAACAACTAACTGATATGCTTCAAAGCACTAAGTTCAGTTAGCCCTGCAGAATGGAGAGAAGAAGCCTGTTTATTATTGTTACTACTATCATTTAATCCAGTTCAGTACATGCAAAACTTTCTATCTGTGGTATCTGAAATCCATTTTTATTGTGCATAAACATTTTTGTAAGCAATTACTATCATAACAAATTATGTTTTTTATCGAATCCATACTGGAAAGCCTGGCCAAGTATACAACTGAATTGTTCCAGGCAATATGGAGAAACAGTTGTGCTCACATAGAAATTAGGGTCTCCAACAGAGATCTCTAAAGCCCCATTTGTACTTGAAAGACATGTCTCTTGTTTCGCTTTATTCTTTGCTAGCCAACAGATATCTCATCTGTATTCTGCAAAATACACCTTTCAACTGTGGTAGGAAAAACAGTGTTTTAGCATTCTGTGGGGAAGGAAGATAAGCAGGGGGAGAAAGGGGTGGGGGGGGAGAGGAATTATTTCCCCAGTTACCTGGATGATTAGAAACACTCTTCTAATTCACGGGCTTTTTCATGTGGATAAAGAAGGAAGTTGTTTCAGGAAAGTGAGAGAAACGTTTTACAAATGCAGAAACTAGATCAGAGAAAAGTCACCTCTGCATTTATGTCCCGGCATCACATTCAGAATCGCTCTTTCTGATCTACAGATGCGTCTTTTACCTGGAATACAGCACAGTATAGAGTAGTAGATAATTTATAACCCCAGTGTGGCAACACTAATTGTGCTGTCTGCTACTGCCTGTTCCTATAATGATGTGCAGGACTGAAACGTATCTCGGATCTGGGCTTCACAAAAGAAAAAAGTCTGTTCTAAGATTATATGCTCGTGTGTATGCATGCATGCATGGGTTTTTTTAGGACATATAGCAATGGGAAATACTAATACTTTGCATGAAAATTCTTAGAGATAATACAGCAAAACACAAACTTAAGATAAATTGCAGTAGTTTTCTTAAGGAGCCGCTTGTCACACAGGTAATATTATCACATAATTTCCCCAGCCATGGCAGCTCAGAAATTGGCTTCTCTTTGTTGACTCATCACTGAAAGGGGTACAGGGAAAATCACCAAGGGGGTATTTTAAAGTTGAGATGGCACACACTGGGTTCATTTGCATGACAGGAAGCAAAATGGATGAGTCAGATTTCCTCTCCAGTGTTAACCGGCTGGCCCTTCAAGGGTACAGAAAGCTGATGGCCCTACACTTACAGCAATATACACCAAGAAATTCATCTGTTGTAACAAGGAAATTCTAGATACATCACTTTCAAAGCAATTTTAATTGAAGGATGTTACTTATGGCACTGTGTAGCGATGGAGACAAGTGTGAAAAGCAGATGCAGGACTGCACTCAAGCAATCGCACAGACACCAACGTTATTCAACATTCCAGGCACTAATTAGCAGGCGGATGGTATCTGAGTAATAGCTGGCTGGTGCATGTATGACCACACATCTGTTTCCCACCTCTCTGCATCACTCTGCATGCTCACAGCCTACACACATTTCTCTCTGAAAGTCCTAATTAATGGAGAGCTCGTGTTGCAATAGGCAAAGAAACTGTTATCACCGCCCACAAGAAGAGAAGACCTGTAAGTGCTGTCCACTAACTTTGGGCATTTACACACAGAGTTCAGTACATCATGTTTAAGGAGTAGACATTTCTGAGCGTCTGGTTTATTAACTGCATTAGCTGAATGGACAGAAGGGCTGTACAAAACTTCAAAGAATCAAATACCAATCCATATTGCAACACATTTAATTCTAATCCTTGCTTGCTTAAACCGGCTTCCTTTGCAATTCCTAGTAAACTCTTCCCGTCAACGTGCTCTTCTGTGCTGGAGATGTGCTGAACACCCCTCCCAGGGCTACAGCATGGTGTGCAATAGGGAATCCAGCACAAGCTGGCAGAGATACCACAGTTTTCACTTGTTGAGCAACTCAGCGTAACCAGCCTCACTAGATAACCACCTTCTATGAAAGACAGATACACAAGACAGTCAAGATTTCTGTCTTATAAGATATGACAGAGGATTGTTACATGCAATATCAGTAATTACTTAAGTCAGGGAAATGGCACATAAGGGTTTTGATCGTAGCTGCCATGAAGAGTATTACAAGCCACTTACTATGAACTTCAGTTTCACACCACACTTAGGAACCCACATTCAGTCTTCCTGCATAAGGATGTTCCATTCCCCAACTGAATGAGAAAATGTCCTCCTAAGCTCTCAACATGATCTTATAGCTAGAAATTACCTGAATGCCTGAAACTTCAGCTCTATACCATTCTTAACGACTACCCTCTGGATAGATTACACACAAGTGGACTCAGTGGTGAGAGGCTTCCTTTCTTTAAGTATTGCCAAATCCTGGCCTCAAAAGCATTGCATGGTAATGAGGCATACAGCCTAAAGACAGAAAGGGTGAAAAAAATTCTTTGGTATCAGCTTTGAATTGTACTGAACGATCTTCTAATTTCACCACCCACACCAAGTGCCCGAGCCACCCCTGTTTCACACCCATAGTTCTGCGTACCGCTTTATTTCCCCACCCTATACCTAGACTCAAAAGCAAATGATTCCAAAATATTTGGACTCTATACATATCCAGGTCTGCTCACAGCTTCTTTCTTTTCTTTCCTATGTTTTCTACACCCACAGCATGTTTCTGTGCCGCAGCAACGCAGAATTCTAAATAAAGGTTAAATGTTGATTTACGTAGCAGCATCATAACATTTCACATCCCATTTTTATTGACTAAAAATATTTTATCTGACCACAACTATATTCTCTAAAGAGGTCTTCATTCAGCCTTTCATAGTGATGCTTTTTAGTGGTCCTTTTCCTTAAATTACACAATTAATTAGGACCTAATAAAATGTATTAATACTTTGCCCTCCAGTATGAATTACTTGCATTAATCAAGATTGAATTTCATCCATCATTGTTGACTGCTGACCCCATTTGATGAAATCCTTCCAAAGTTCTTTTTCAAACTTCACTAACACACCACCAAACATCATTACATTGCATTACATTCACCATGTTCCACAATATCCTGCTTCAGTTGCAGAATTACAGTTGAATGATGAAACTCTCTCCTCTTCTTTTGTCTCTACTCACATTTTAACGTAAATTATGTACCCATTTTTTATGTACCTACTTAGAAACTATCTAGCATTTCTACTTCCTTGTTGCCATACAAGTGAAAAATTAAATATATTTGCATTAACAATGGACAGTACATGTCAATGTTAATGTACAACACAAAGCACATACTTTCAGGTCTTTTTAATTCTCTCTGTCAGCTTATAATTGCACTTTTTTCCAGTACATAATACCCATTTTCTGAGACTATTACAGCTTAACATCTTTTTTCATGTTTTTCAACCACATAAAAATTTCATCTTCTTTTATTACTTCTGCAAAGTAGATGAACATCATTATCTCAATTTTTTAAATAAGGAAATTCAGAAAGAAAACAAAGAATTATTTCATCAGGATTGTACACGAAGTTGGTGACAGAGATGTCAAGCAAACTTGGAACTGGTGGCAAGACCTATACACTAATTGACAAGTCTTACATTTCTCATATCATTTCAGTCCTTCCTTTCGTTTTCTAACATCAGTGAAATTTATTTTCCTTGCACAATATCTAAAATGCTTGTCAAAAGCAGACGTGGTTTGAAACTGTGTTCTATACTGCAGCACATTTATTTGCTGGAGGAACATCATCAGCCCTGAATACTCAGGGCCAGCTGACTGATCACCTACATTGTAATAGCCTATCAAAAGTGACAGGTATTCACAGTGAGAGATGCATCTTATTACAAACAAAAGCCACGTGTGCCTTTCCTGCTGGTAATTAAACAAGCCAGTACCTTTGTTAGGGAGATGGGGGGAAAAAAAAAAGAAAAAAAAAAAAAAAAAAGGGTTTGCAACATAATGATTCCCATCAACATCTAGCAAATATTTGACTGGTACAAAAGGTAATTTCTTCAGAAATATCTGAATCTGCTGGAAGCAAGTCAAGATCATTTCCTATTGAAAGAGCTAAAAGGTTCCACAAGATAGCAGTATCATTCTCATTAGCTGCAAAGCACTGAACACAAAGGAAGAGCATGACCATTTGAAATGCCATGAGGTGGGTGGTGAGACTGAGGCACTGGAGTGGAATACAGGCCACTGTGACTGTTCTCCACGAGACCATTGACTCTTCTCTGCGAAAAGGTGAGCCTTATATCAGACCATGATATTCATGGCTCTACAGTTTCTCAAAGCAAATCTGGCCAGTTTATTCTGGCCAGATGAGCTTGGTTTTGAAACCAACAAGAATAAAACTATCTGAATTTTAGTAAGAGATGTGGAGCATGAACTGTCCGTGAACTGGAACACCAATCCCCATCACCAAACACAGGCATACACCAATTCTTACAGAACCCCTTATCTGAATAAAGATGGCCCTAGCCCAACCAGCCTTAGTCATACCACTGTTTATACGTTTGTTATCTTAGACCACAAAAAAGAACATTCTAACTCTTAGTAAAATAGCAAAGAAAGGAAGATTGTTTTGAAGGACTGTGCTGCCAAGAACACAATAATATCACCATCAGCCCCCACACATTTGTTATTACATTCAGCATGAGTGCTGGATGAACATCTGCACTGTAAAAAATTAAGCCCATTAGCTCCTTCAGCTTGTTAGCATATTTTAATACTGTGATCACAGCTTTCTATTTCTATCAAGGTGCTACTAGGTGTCAGACTCAGTATTCACATAATGCATCACTATTATCTCTACCCCCCAGATCCCTCATGTGTCCTGCATTCATGAAACCAGCACACAGTGATACTGAACAGAAGGAAAGAAGAAGGAAACTGAGAAGGAAGGAAGGAACTATCGGTGTAGTATCTTATCTGTGAACTTATCGTGTATGGTTGGACAATGCTGAGTTCAATACGTCTCTAGCACCTTAAGACTGCATTGTTAAGTTAGAAAAGTCATCTAACACACAATTGATTTAACAGCTCACTGTCCTGATCTGTTTTCTGTTAGCTCCTAACAGTAGCTCAGTACAAAGAATTGGTTCCACTGTCTCATTTACAGTCTAAACAGAATGCAAAATTCTCTTTTTAGTCTTAATTTTAAGACTTAACCTGTAATTAAAAGAACAGTTGTTTTTAAACAAAGATAGGAATACCAATTTGTGTTTTTGTAGAAGCTGAGTACAGATATTTATACGTTGCTGGCATTTTTCTTAACTCTAACCAGTCTGTGTTCACTCCTTAGGTTTGCATACAACATGCATGTATATAAAACAAAAATAAGCACAAGTCTGCTCTAAGATGCAGGCGTACTCCCACGGTATCTGATGCCTGTGTGCTACACAGTCACAGGTAACAACTGTGTTTTCTACGTGCAGTAGGCTTTGTGAGTGCATTTGTTTTCTTAAACAGCCAAGGCAAATTAAGCCTGCAAGATGAACTTGGCTCACCATTAAATATAAAGCTGTCACACAGTCCACAAGTCCCAACTAAAAAAACCCACAACATCACTCAGAAAAAAACAGTAAACTTTGAGAAGTTGAAAGTCCCTGTTCTTCACAAAATAAGTGAAAAGACCCAGGCAAATAGTCTTTCCAGTTGACACGAATTCAGCACCTTCTAGCTCGTGTCCTACATTCAGAATGCCTTAACATGAAAAGTATGTGCTGCATATAGAAGAAGCCAACAGTGCCCACACAGCTACTGGTTAGTGAAGGGTTGATGGATCTTCGCTTATTCTCACACTTCAGAAATGAGGTGTTTTCTCTTTACCCCAATTCCTGCCCTTTCTAAATGCTAAATTCTCTCCAGAGGACATAAACACCATGCTCCTCATGTAAAGCAGTGCAGGATTCCTCCAAGGAATCAGGTTTACTGAGAAAAGCAGAATTGTTTATCTAATTTGCTTTTACTCTTTCACTTAGCATCTGCAACTGGGTAGTGCTTGATTTGATGGTGAGCTAGCTAGGCCTTTGATCTGACCCAGGAGAGCTGCTCCTATGTAGTAATTTAACTAGCTAACATTTTTCCAGTAAAGTCCCATGATTTACACCAAGCTGGACTTGGTTATCAAAAGGGTATATTACATTGTACTAGCCTGGATTCAGTCCAAAATTGGGAGCCCAAGCCCATGGATCGTCCTGAGAGACCCATTCTGATGCTTCACTCCTCTGTTTCATTTTTCTATTACAAAAGGTGACAAATAATGAGATTTTCAGAATTGTGGAAAAGGGGAAAGCAACTGTTAGTTCTTAATTCCCAAACTCTTTTGTATTCAGGGAAAAGGCTATTAGCACACACTTTAGAGAGGCAGGGACTAAGGCACAGAAACCTTAAACCAGTCAAGGATAAGCCACTGAACAGCTCTCAAAGCACTTGCACCTCCCTCCGCTTTTGTGCAGGCACAAGAGTTTGTGCAGTTGAATCTGAGAACAGAATCTAGGACACGACACCCGCCAAAACAAAGTGGAAATTTCTCAGAGTTCACCAGAACCAGACCAGTGTCCAACCCAAGTCCTGTGTGCCTGCACAGACTCTTGCATGGGAACAAGTGAGGGAGCAACCACAAGAGGCAGCAGTGGCTTGTGCCACTTTCAAGCACTTGCAAAACTGCGGAGAACATAAGGGTTTCTCAGGCTTTCCAGTCTGAGAAAAATAGTTACACACTAATGACCAAAGGAACATGCTTTGGTTAAACACTGCATGATATGGAAAAACATAATTTCACTCACAATACAGAGCACTGTAGAGATCACTGAAAAGCATGGATTTCTTTGAGCATGAGCAGGATACTGTATGTTAATTTACACAGAAACTTCAGACAGAAGTATTTCAGTGTGCATGTATTCATACCAGAACTTCCAAGCAAACTCCTCATTCACCTTGATGTCCGTTGTAACTTTACAGCAGAAGATGAGACTGTTTAAGAAAAATTAAGATGGGTCATTTCATCAGGGAGATGAAGAGTTTCTGGAGAGAAATGGTCAGATATACATCTGCAGGATGAAAAGTAATCAAATATCAGTCTGCAACATTCTGAGAGAAGAAGGTGATCTAGTCTGACTTCATGTTCATTTCTTGTGAGGATTTTTTTAAACACTATTTTTTATTAAATCTTCACAAAACACTTTAAACTATAAGAAAATATAAGTTATCTTCATACTGCTTAAGCACCTGAACAGCT
This sequence comes from Hirundo rustica, assembly GCF_015227805.2. Taxonomy (NCBI): domain Eukaryota; kingdom Metazoa; phylum Chordata; class Aves; order Passeriformes; family Hirundinidae; genus Hirundo; species Hirundo rustica. The sequence goes on along the minus strand of NC_053450.1, from coordinate 54,117,104 downwards.
TCCAATGCTGTACAGAAGAAATAGTTCCCAATGACTCCTTCAGGCATGTAGTAGCCAAGTGCAAACAATACAAATGCAGTGCTCCTCCTAATGATTATTTACCAGCAATAACCGACATGAAGGGAGTGAATGATGGGGAAAGCTGTGGCTGTAAAATCCACACAGCAGAATTTCAGAACTGCACATAAAATTTACAGAGGTTTAGCCACGCTGTGTCTAGTACACAGTACAGCGTGACTCCTGCAAATGAAAATGTAGCGAGGAAGGGCAGCAATGGACAATACTTACTACTGTGGACTGAAAATAAAAGTAACAAAACTTGCTCAGTTACATCCTATATGGTTTGTGATGTCATGTTCAAGCACCTACTAGGTGTAATGTGAAATAATGTCTGAAAATAATTGTCTCACAGTTTATTCTCTTTCCAGGGGGAGGATCTTGCCTGTGGTAGGAGACTGCACCGTGGTTTTCATACTCGAGTTTTACGCCCACGTTGATGAAATGTTTATGCTACCATGCACTTCCGGTGGAGAACCAGTGTGTAAAAATGGTGCCCTCAGAATGTGTGGGAGGTCACTTCCTAGCCTCACACAGGTCCAAGAGGAACTCTGGCATCTTGAAGAGCCAAGTGTATCAGTAAGATACGAAGTCCCATCGTGCCTGGCAGTACTGCTCTGAGATTTCCAACCTGAAGCTTAATCGCTTTCTAAGATACATAAAAATCAGTCTTTGAATTAAGATTTTATTACACAGTACACTTTGAGAGCTTATAATTCCCTTTTGCATCTGTAAGAAATCAGTAGCCAAAAAAGGGACAAGAGAAATCACAAGGATTACCCAACATGATCATACTGAGCAGTAGCACTTAGTATTGGATGAAGTTTCTTAAAAGTTAACAGGAGTTGAAGGAAGAGTGAGTGAAATGCGTATGAAGAGCAAACACAAACAATCTTAAAGAACATTTTTTCTAGATCTTGATTAAATGTGATACAACTTTGAGAATGAACAAAAAAGCATTTCAGAGCTACTGAGATTTCCACATTTTCATCTGCACAGTATTGTGAGTTTTTCTTTCTCTCATTAACCATAAATATATGATTAATGTTCTGCTGGAAACCTTGTGAAATGCGATTTCCTTACCAAGAGCTGAGTTCAGCCCTGGTCATAAGCAGATGCAAATACCTAATTTTGTACCAGCACATTCCATGTTTGTTATTGCCCACATACATGTGTGTGTGTGTGTCTGTCTTGTCCAAGTCACACTGTAAGGCCTTAGAGAGGTAAACTCTAGCATTACTGAATTCCACTGCAGTTTTGTTACAGCATTCATGGGACCAGGAATCTATTTCATTTATTTAAAGCCAGGAAACACAGTATGTTTTAAAATACATACAAATTTTTAAGGAAAGAATATACTAAAGTCACTTTAATGCTTTGCTCTTTTTCAAATTTTCAAGATCATATTAATTGCTAATGTTCCATAATGTTCCATAATGTGCTTTAAAAATATGCAAGGATGACATTATTTTGAAACAAAGCACAGAACCTGATTATAGCACTTCAAGAAACAAGACTGCACTTAGGCTGAAAACCAACTGGATTTTCTAAATAAAATATCTATCTAGTAGTACTTAGTGACATATACACAGAACTAAAATCCAGAGTCCTATGATTTATTCTGTACTCGGAACACCAGAGAACCTCCTGCTCTTTAAATAAGTTAGCATATATATGAAATTAACTTTTTCATTAAAACTCTGCTGGTCAAAAAATATTTATGGCTCCATCCTACATTAGAAATTTCCTTGTCATTAACTGTGCTTGGTGACAGAGAAGGGACAAGAAACAGCACGAGAGATCACTAAGTAGCACAAGATCTGCCCTAGGCTGTGGGTCTCACCTGGCTACCGCAGCTTCTCATGAAACCTCACCTGAACAGCCGGGGACGCAGGGAGCCCGGCTAGGGAAACGGATGAATCCTTCTGAACAAGCGGCCAAATAAAGAAAACATAAGCAAGTAAGTAAGCATTTTCCAGCATATAATGTGACTAAAACAATTGATAAATACAGGTGACCGCGTAGTTTTTTAAAGCATGTGCTTTTATGGCCAGATGATGACTCTCCCAATCCACCTCCTCCTGGGCTCTATACTCCCAGCTAAATCACCCCGCAGTCCCTGGACAGATGCAGCTGAAATCAATACTGTCGTAACAACATCCCTCTCCTTTCCCCCCAAAGCCCCATAACAGCCAAGTTTCAGCTGAGCTCGCTATTGAGCGGCTCCCAGCACCGGCGGGCAGGATCAGCCCGGATCGCTATCTGCTGCGAGGGGAGCACGTCCTGACTTTCCCCAGTCACTTAAGCCGGCGTCTCACTGCTTGTCCTTAGAGACCACAGCTCCACTCAGGCAGAGAGCGTCTAGACAGTATTCATGATCCATCTGTCTGGCACAGCCAGGCTGATGACAAACTCTATTAGAGCCGAAACAATTTTTTTTTTTTTTTTTCCCCTGCTCTTCCCTCCTCCCATCTCCCTTTTCCTCCGAGAAGCAGTAATCTGACACTGAAAATTACTATCATTGTTGCAATGCTCAAAATAGCAGTGCCAGACTTTCATTAACATCAACGCTAGACTGCTAAATATTTAAAGAAATGGATAAATTTCACCTGAAGTGGGACAGCCCGGCACACATGAAAGCAGAAGCACAATCAAAATGTAAATCTAAGCGGTTGTTTTTATCTGCACAAATTCGGTGTCACAGTCAGAGGGGGATGCCAAAGGTCTCTTTAAACAAAATATTTTCCTTTGATTGAGCTTTTTGTTTTTAAAACAGAATCATTCTCCAACCCCCTGCAGATCCCTACAAAGCTCAGAGCTGACAGCAGTAGGTGGGGGTGGTGAAAGGGAGAGCTATATATTTGATTTGTTTGGGTTTTTTTACCTTGCAGAGGAAAATGAACTCCTACAGCAAACTCCTCTATGCCAAAACAGCCATGACACATCACCTCCATCAATGCTGACAACTTGAAATTTGATGTAGACATAATTTGCACATGACAAGAAGGATTTGTTCTCACTTATTTTATTCTTCTGTAAATTCTCAAGCATGTCAATATTTGTGTTTGATATGCCGACGAACACATACAGATCACAGCAAAGACAACTACCTGTACTGTTTTCCACCAAACAATTACAAACCCTAAAATCTCCACCACCACAACCCTTCTCAATAAGACATGACTTGGACTGCAGTCTGCAGACAATAGACTACCCTTCCCATTTCAAAATCTAATTTACTTTTAGCAGGACAAGGCAGGGTGATCATATGCTGTGAAACAAAGAGAAATGCTCAAGCAAATGGACTGTGTCCTTCTAGAGGCAGGCACATTGTTTCAGTTCTTTGGAGTCCAAATTCTACAGGTCTCACGGAGTAGCAAGCTTCTGCCAAGACCAAATCTGCAATGTTTAAAATCCTGCTCTTTGCCTCATTTTTCCTATATGGCTGTGTTCTGTTAAATATACCCTTGACCTCCAAGTAGTCTTAAAAGAACAATCATCTCCATTATCCCAATCAATAAGTCTTTACAGCTGATGAAAACAAAAACAAGTAGCCCTGCTGAAAGCTGACCTGGGCTATGCACAAGGCGACCTGCAGAGAGGGATGCAGTAGCACTGGGTGTCCTCAGCGAGGGCGGGAGGTGTGCTTCAACATGCATCACCAAACCTGTATAAACCAAGCAACCTATTACCTTAACGTGTTCAGTTTAAATGCCTAAGCATGTATTTTGATCAACTTGCTGGACAGCAGCTTGTGTCATCTGAAATCAAACTCTAACACACCTTGGATTTTCCCAGCTGTCCTCCAGTTTCTCTGAGCTATACAGAGTGAATTGCACACACAGCAGCATAAGGCAGCCCTACCTATAAGTCAGCAAAGGAAAATAAGGACAACCAAAGGGCTTCAGAGATACATATTTTGTTCTCCTTTGCACACGTGAGACCTTGAGTTCAGTAGCAACATTTTTACAAGGGCATGTAGTGATAGGACAAAGGGGGATGGCCTGAATGAGCATAGATTTTAGATGAGGTAGCGGGAAGAAATCCTTTACTGTGAGAGTGGTAAGACACTGGGAAAGGTTGTCCAGAGAAATTGCGAGTGCCACATCCTTAGGAGTGTTCAAGGCCAGGTTGGATGGGGTTTTAAAGCCACCTGTTCCATAGAAGGTGTCTCTGCCCACAGCAGGAGGCTTGGAACTAGATGATATTTAGGGTCCCTTCCAACTCCAACCATTTAAAAGACGGAATTAACAGTGTAGCACACTGGAGCCATGTAAGAATAGCAAGGAGAGAGGAGCACCAGATCTGGGCGATGTGAATACCTCTAACACAGTAAGATAGTATCTCCTACAACCACGAGATGCAGGGAGTAGGTCACCCACAAAAAAAAAAAATCTTTCTATGCCACTGCCCATGCAACTTAACTAAACTGAACAAGAAACTCCAACAAGACATTCTGGATTTGGCTGCTGGCAAGAACACAAATGAGAAATGCTTCAGCAGCTGGGAAATATGGGGTACCACCAACATGGCACACAGTGCTTAAATAAACTAAAGCAAAACTTTCATATGAAAATGTATTTAGATATTATTTAGGGGCAGTCTAACTCTGAAAGGCGATGAACATTTTTTCGTCACAGGAGGATAGAAGCTTTGAATACAGCATGACAAAGGGATTCTTTGAACAAACAGCAGAGGGGAAGGCATACTGCTTGTTGTGACAATGTGCTGTAGGTAAAAACAAGGGCAGTCCCAGGGAGAAACAGGATACCCTGCTTGGATGTTAACCAGCAGAAACTAATAAGTCGCTCCTTTCAACAGTTTCTTTCCCATTCAAGAACTGCACACAAGCAAGAAGATGCAACAACACAGCTTATATCTAACACTAACCAGAATGAAATACCTGGTTTAATATTCCTCAAGTGATTTTTTTTTTTTTTAATACTAATTTTCTCCTTATTGAGCTCTATTACTGTCTTGTTACTAATTAGAGAGCAATGAATGTATGTACTTCTGTGTTGAAAGGCAGCCTGTTCAGCTGGGACATTTCAAGAGCATACCCACTCATGTACTCTGGTAGGGATCCCCATTAAAATCATTGAGCAAAAGCATGCACACATTTCTTAATTCAATGTGTCATCCCTCTAAGGCCTGGGGACCTCACTTCAGCAAGTATTCTAAAAACATTTTTATAAAGCTGGAATAAGCCAGCACAACTGACTTGTCCATAATAATGTTGTTTCCTATTACCAATTGGCACTGATTTCTACCACGTAATAGTAGTGTCTAATAACCAGAACATAGTAAATATAATTTAAATACAGTTTATGGTTGTATTATTTTTCTGTCTGGCTTTGATCTTTTTTCTCTTTGCTTCACTATTAGGATCCTGTTTCACTGAGATTTTTTTTTTTTTTTAACTTAACACCCAAGTCCCTTTATTTAACAGCACTTGCCACACAGTCCCTATTGCAATGAAAAAGTACAGTCACTGTCAATATCCCCAAATGCAACAAATAATGAACTGCTTTATCTGCCCCAAGGTGAGCAAAAAGTTAAACATTTCCAAATGCTCCTAGCAATGCATCCAGTATTTCCTCTACAAACTTCTCATTTCCAATATTGTTGTAAAACCAGCAAATACAGTTCTTGAAAGTCTTAATAAGACTGTTTATATAATTACCCTTCTTCCCTCAGCACTTGGGAGATCTCAAGGAGTAGGCCAACTGGACATCATATTTTAGAAGTAGTTAGAGAAAATGAACAACTATAACAGATTTAAGGAAACATGATTTGTATGAATGAACTTGGGGGGTTTTGTTTTCTTTGCTGAGGGTTTAACACCCACAGATGGGTGGTAACAGCCCTCACAGCTGTAGAAGGCTGACTGGAGGACAAACAGCTGTGCTAGCTTGGTTTAAGAGAAGAGCTGTACAGCATCCCAGTCAAAAAACATTCCTCTATTTGAACTTTATAGATATGCTTACAAGTTTTGCATGAATAAATAATAAAATGTAACTTTTTTTACAAATAAAAAGCCAAGGCTATGGGCAAAAGTGACATTTTGATTTGGACTCATCACCAAAGCCTGTGTCTTGTCCTGGGACTTGGGAGAGAGTTGCATTCAAAACCAAACAAATTAAAAGAAAAATAAAATTAAATAGCCTGAAAGAATGCATAGGTCATTATTATTTCAAAGCCACTGAAATCACTGCAGAGGCTCTAAAGTAACACAAAGTACAAGATTTAAACAATTTAGCATTTAGGAACATGTTCACTTGGAGGTTAGAGGGTACAGGAGGACAGCTGTATATCCAACACCTGAACTTCATCTTCTGTCCTGTTTACAGCCCCATTCATTAAATACAAAAATTACAGATACATGCTGCTCATAATTGCTATTACTAATAACAATATAACAAAACAGATATTCCTAAGACATAGTCACAACCAGAAGTGAAATAGAATACTGAGGGATGTCAGTATGGGCAGAATAAAACCATATGGAAATCAGAAGCAACATAACACACTTCTATTGTACCTGTGTATAAGAAACATTATTGGAAAATTTATCACCTGTCCAGAAAGCTCAACTGTGGTTTAAAAAAAAAAAAAAAAAATATTGCACAAGAAACAAAAGCAAAAGCAAAGCTTGATTTCAGTGTACATGGCTGAGGGCAGAGCACTAAGAAAGCAATTCCTGTGATAAACTCTGGCACTGTGTGTGCAATATTTATGCAGTGAAGAATAGCAACTAAAGCTATTTAAATATATACCTACAAAGGTCAGCAACCTACCAAATGATGCTGATCTCAGCACCAATAAAGCTAATAGGAATGAACAGAAAAATTATAATTTTCTTGATAGTCTTAATAGCATATAAAGACTCTTACACAGACAGAGCATAGAATATTTTGTAGAATCTTGGAAAACAAATATTTAATTTCACTTTCTCAGAGGGCATATGAACTGTATGATTATAACAGCAAAGTCCATAGCACAAACTCCCTTGGAATAATTACAAATTTCCACGTTTAGAATCCTGGGGAAAGTGTGTCAGAAATCCCTGCTAGTTCAGAGAAAAATAATATTTACTTTCTTTGTCTCATACTCCCTTGATATCATACTGCAGATCAAGTTTCCAAAAAGACTGATTTCTGAGGTAAACAGATTTATTTGACATGCATACATACGTGGATGCACACAAGGAGCCAATACTCACAGCTAAAGATGCCTGGAGGTGGATGCTCTGTTACAAGCAGGCAGTTCTCTTCATCACTGTTATCCCCACAGTCATTCTGTTGGTTACAAATCAGTGAGCCAAGATACAAGCATTTACCACTGGCGCAGGTGAATTTGCACTCTGAAAGGCAAAAAAGAAACCAAAGCAAAAATTTGTGAGAAAATCAATGCCTACCCTTGTTCGGTGCTAAAATGACAATATTTTTCAAGTAAATGCTATAATGGTGGATGGGTCTTTGGCATTTCAACACCAAAACAAACTTTTCTCCTTATAGCATTGCATATATATGTGACACATTCATGATCACCAGAATCAAACCACTAGTAAACAAGATTCTTCACTTGGGAAAATTCACCTTTTTTAAATAATAAGCAGTATTTTTTGCAATTCATGTTAATTACAGTTCGCTTCGGACAAAGACCGTGTTCTCATATATCCTTATGTGGTACCTTTGCATATTTGGGGCAAGACAGCACTATTAATAAAAATAATAATTGTCCCACATTAAAAAAATCTTGCATCAGCTGTAAGGCAACAGTAGATTTTAACCAGGAACAATCCCGTCCAGACACAGACAATTATCCCTTAACTACCTTCCCAAAGCCAATTTGCCAGTCTCCCACCTAATTACAATCAAGGACTTGGTGTCTGCACATTGAAATCCCACATGCTAGTGTTCTTTAAAAGTCAGTAAACTTCTAAAATGCCTATAAGGTGTCTGAATGTTAAATGCAGGCATGCTGTAGTTTTCATACTTTGTTTTTACCAAAAAAAAAAAGGAGAACAGTTTTCCCAAAATATGATTCTGTCATGAGAACAATTCCTATGAGACCAAGTATACTTTATAGCAAGTATTGGATATGTAATTAGAAAATGTTCATAAAAATATGCACACAGTTATGAAAAGCTTTCTCACTAGGCTTGTTCCAAAGTAAAATACACGTATAGAACAGAGAACACATTATATCTAGACAAACTAAAATTTAATGATTACACTACTAGTACGTCAACAGATTCTGGGGGTTGTCATTCACAAGCAGAGGCAAAGCAGACAGAATCAGAAACTCTCACAAGTAGTTTATTAAAGGAGTGCCATTCCCTGAACCCTGGGCTTCCCTAAGACTGCAGTACGGGTTGGCTGATTCTGCTCCAGAGATGATTTCTGGTCCTTCCCAGCAAAGTGATAGAATTTGTTCATCTTGAACAGTATCAGCAAAAGACTTTGCTTTAATCTTAACTTAGTCTGAACTGAGACAATGGGACCTCCAATTCTAAAAAGTCCCTAAATCTGTTAACGAGGTGTGACAGGCACATGCATCTGTTGTGTAATGCAAGCATGGTAATAGCAAAGGAGAGGAAAAAGAAATTGAGAAAGGGAGCAAATCCATTTTCATTTTTCACTTGCTTTAAAGATAAAAGCAATTCGCAGACTTCACTCTGAACGCTTTTTAAGAGTATTCATGATATTTTGGTGCATGTACGAGCAGGAACCTGCTGCAATAAAAATTTGTATGCGGAAATATGTGTAACATATAAAACGTTACTTAGGAATATAAATAGAAGGTATGAAATGCAAGGAAAACAAGCATCTCCTGTCAGGAAAAAAAATGATCTAATTTGCTTGGTGAGAGTGTACTTATAAGTATTTGCCTAAACGAGGTCCTCAGATTTAAGCTTTTTCAGTTCATCCCTACAGTCCCTGACCTATTAAAATTGTAGAATAAAATACTGTACAAATAAATTATTTTCTTCTGTTTGTTACTCTGTTCTTCTCTGCTACAACAAAGAACTGAAGAGGCACTGAACAGCATAGATTCTTTTTGAGTATAGACTATTAAAAAAATCATAACCAAATGAAGTAAGCCTTTGAAACCCATGGAACAAAAAAGGTCATTAACAATTACTTTTTGAAGGGAGACTTAAAAGACCAGGTTCAATATTAGCAATCTGATAATTACAATGCTTTAGGACTCATTTCTGCAGTTTCATGAAGAAATTGAACAAAGCCGTCTTGGAAGGTTAGGAAAGTCGCCTTGAAAGGATTCAAACTTTGCAGGTATCTTAAATGAAGACTATAACACAGGGTTAAGTTAGAGTGGTAAAGAACATAATGCTTCTACTAAAAGAGTCAACTACCATATTGCAGTTAGAAAATGTGGCATGCTACTTTGGCTAACTTTTACTGCTTTCCTGTGCCTTTGTGTTGACTCCTAATGTAATGCTTTCCATGCTTTCCCCACGGCTGATATAAAATGCTCAAGCAAGATGTCAAGTCAAAAGCAGTTAAAGCTAAGAGCTCAAGGTGTCTGTCTGCCACCAGATTATACGTTTTTCACACAAAAGACTAGACGAATCATTAGATTTTTCATAGCTATATTAAAGTCTTAAAGTTCTGGGGTTTAACTAACATTATCATAAGAGGACTAACCAGAAGAAAGGATTTGTGATTTAAGGTGGGGCAGGGGGGCTTGTCATAGATAACATTGAAATTTGAAATCAAAAAAGCAGATTCAATCAATTTTTCTTGTAAAATATTAAGGCTACTTCCTCATTCCCGCACACATATAAAAATAGCCATTGTGAAGGTGCACTAAAAAAAAAAAAAAAAATCATGAGGCCTCTTGACCCCTTTTTGATGTGCCAACATTGACTAGAAGACTGCTCACAATACCACAGGAATTCTGTGTTGATTTGAAAATGGGGCGTGTTGTCAAAAATCACGTTGCCTTCTGATCTCCCACCAAATCTATTTGCCAAAGAAGCAGTCATCCTCCACTGACCCTGGCTGGGATGGAGTTAATTTTCTTCACAAATAGTCTATGGTGGCTATTTGGGTTTGTGATCCAAATAGTCAGGATTGGACAGTGCTGTAGTGTTGTAGGACAGTTTTGACGTCACAACGTTTTGATTTGTGACTGCACATCAGTGAGGCTTCCTCTTTTTCTCACTCACGCATCTGCAAAAGTAACATCTAAATCTAACAAAATGAAATGTCTAATGGAGGACACAAAATTGCAAAACTTAGTCCGCATAATCACATTCTGTTGAAGTCTGAAAGAAATATTCAAAGAAAGAAATGTATTGCAGGACTAGGATAAATTAATTAAACAAATTATTCAGTGAAAATACAGATAGTTCTGATCACAGAATATACTTAGGATCTGGTATTTGCAACTTGTGAACAAAAATTTAGTACCTTAAATTAGTTTGCTTAATGAATGCATTTAAACAGTGTGTGCTTTTACTAAAACCAGAGAAGAGCCCTTCCTTGTAAAGCAAGATGGATCTAAGTCAGGTTGAGGGAGGTAGTAGGAAGCAAATATTAGAGTATTGTCAAACTGAAATAAACCTGCAGAGGTCTGTACCAAAATACAAGGAGTGACCTCAAAAACACTCCGACCAGGGAATCCAGACCGGTCCAGACTAAACCAATGCTCCTAATGACACATTTTCAATACAAAGTCTTGTACTTGGCCTGTCTAGACAAGACAGGGGGGAAAGATCCTGTTCTGAAAACAAGCCAGCATGATCCTTCTTTCATGAATAATGTTTCAAAGCTAGACAGTTTCCCTTTTCATTTTCTAGAGGCAATTAGTGAAACATCAGGCGGTTGGTCAGCAAGGCTCTGACTAGATAGAGCTAAACCTGAAGCAAGATGACAATTACTGGGAGCTGAAAAGTATCAACCCTTCTTATGTCTTACCATGTTCACAATTATGTCTCGAGCATACCTTAAAAACCCCCTATCTTTATGATACAGTGATCCTGCAACATAAAATTTCAATAAACATACTTCCAGGTGGAACTTGAATATCTTGGCAAAAAAGGAATACTAAGAATACTATTATGAACATTTCCTATTTTTAGAAACTGAATGCAAGTAGTATAAATAAGTATATTGCACACATGTTCAAGGTAGATGCTTGTATGCATAAAACTCTCTACAATTATCAATTAATATATGACTACATTTCAAATAGTTTCAAATTGTTAATTGAAGGTTATGTTTCTGTTGCTACAGCAAAAGATGGATTTGTCTCATGATACAAAAAAACTACCCTGATCAGATTTTTTACTGTGAAATGCAATATCTCATGTATTGGGTAGGCTTATTTTATACTTTCTGTGCCTAGTCAACAAGATAATTTTATCCTTGCATCCAACTTAATGCTTTTAGACTTCATTTACACTTGACTTCACCCATATGAACAGCATTCCCATTGTTTTGTCATCCCACTTACCATAGGGCATTTTTAATTATAGCTAAGTGCTGTTTGTTTTTCTAATGTAAGCCAAACCACAGGCCAAGGAAAAAAAGCAACAAAGTGTCATATTGAAAAAATATGGTGGTTTAGGCCACTGTTATGATGCATGTCACAGCTGCTTATTTAACGGGTCTGAGATGATGATCTGACCCAGGGGCAGAATTCTCTTCTATCCATTCGAATAAAAAATAAAAAAACTATACATGCAGCCAGTGATTTCAAACTGTTGTGACTAAACTGTAGTAAAGCGGTTCAAAAGCACAAAATGAAATCCTAAGTGATGCCTGGGACATGGCCAGAGCAGAAAGGCTCTCTCCCAAAATCCAGCAGACTGGCAGCTGCCCCGGCAGCTCAGCCAGCAGAGGGTGATCAAATACCCTACTGAAGCCGTGTAAATGGAAGGTAATGATCTCTTTGCCTCTGGGTCGGTGGACCCAGATCTCCAGAATAAAGGCCTAATTTCTAATTTCTTAAGTAAAGATGCCATTTTAAGTACGTCATCGTACTTCTTTCATACCACAGCTCACGTTGCAGCATGTAAGAGCCTGAAAGAAAATGTGTTTAAAGTGCACCATCACCTGTTATAAGGATAATAAGAGGCAGAAGCAGTAAATTGGGGAGAGCGGGAGGAACCACACTTCACTAGAGATTAAAGAAATATAAACCACAAATACCAGAGTCAGTACAATAAAACCCTGTTCAGCCTCTCATAAACATCTGTCTGTGTATTATTTTTAATATAGTAGATTGTAGCTTTATAATGGGAAGTAAATCATAAATAGGAGACATGCACACAAGGAGCACGTTTATTTGGGAAAAAGCTTGGTTAATAAGGAAGATGGCAGGCTGCCGTGCGATCTAATAAACCTCCATCGGTGCAGGGAAGGGAGGGATAAATAGGTCTCTACAAAACAAAAAAGCGCTTCACGAAAAGAATGCCAAGCAGAACACCAACAAAAATGAAAGCGGATCAGCTTATGCAGGGTAAGAAGCGGAGCCGTAAGCCACGGTCAGAGGCCTGTCCTCAGGGCCCACAGCCTCGCGCACGGCCAAGACGCGAGGCTGCTCTCGGAGCCGCGCAACGTGGACAGAGACCTTCTCTGCCCAGGGGAGATTACAGCCTTAACACCAGGCTGATTGAAAGAAGATTGGTACTGGTTCACAACCCGTCTCATTTGCTCTTACAGTCCCCCATGCTCGCTTGCTTATCCAGCAATTATCTTTTCATCTACTTCTTAAGGCCAAGCCTGGAGCTATGCCCTTTAACTAGTTACTATTTATGTCAGCAGCTAAAGGAAGCAAACACAACATTCTTGCACACAGGTAGCGAAATCTGCTGCTCAGTTCACCAGTTCAGGGCATTGGGACATTTCACAAAGCTTACCTTACTTAACAGCCTGAATGAAATTACCCCAGACATCATGGGGGTAACCAAAAAAGAGCCTTTATTTTGAGATTGGTCAGTGAGGTTAGTTTTTGCCCATGATCTTTCTTCACCATATATACCTGTCTCTGGTGTGAAAATGAAGAGAAAAATCTAATCCTGAGGGTCACTGGGGCTTTAAGAAAAGACTTTTTATCAACATTGGAAACTAAATTCAGGAGACTCGCTGTCATTGAGTGACCATCCTGCCCACGCAGCAGGTCTCCACAGCTTCGCATTGGGGACCAGCAGCAACCCTGAGCATGTCCTCTCAGGAACGAGACAACAGTTCCCATCACAGCACTCATCACTAATGGACAAAGCCTCTCCAAGGTGATCTCAAAGAGTGCCAGGCTCACACAAATTGCCAGTTCTGCCAGCATGGAGAAAAGCCAATAAAGGAAAGCCTCTTCTATTGCCACCTTCATAAATGATTTGTTCTATTTATCACTTAACCTTCCCACAAAACAGCAAGGCAGTATAAATATGGGTTTCCATTTTCTGCCCTTCTACCCACTCTCTTTTCCTGGACTGGCAATGTTCTGCCTGCTTATGACCACAGAGAACTGAAATGCCAGGACTTCTCAACAAAAGCCGAGAACTGTGTCTCCTTCTCCTCATTCATGTGAAGATCTTCACATCTCCACTAAAGTCCCCTGACACCCTCTCTGGCCACAAAGCTTCTGCAGAAACATCCTTCCAGCAGCAGGTGCCTGGCGCTCCCCAGCACAGGGACTTGTGCCAGTGCCAACAACTTGACCGAGTCACAGTCCTGACAGTGACCCGGGGATCCACTTGGGACAGAGCCCACAGAGACAAGGACACAGCGCCATGGCAGACACTCACTGCACTTCATGGGAAGAAATGACCCGTGAGGAAGGATGGGTTTCCAGGAGCCATGGGAAGGCCTCGTGTCTGCCCTGGCAGGCCCCACAGGAGCCTCTGCTGGCTGTACATTTCTATACTCACTAGCAAAGTTTTCCAAGTCAAGGATGGGGAAGGGGGAAAGGAGCATTGGTGACTCAACTAATGACACTCTCATTTTCAGTTGAGAAATTACATGAGAAGACGATTAAAGATACATTAAGCATGTACCTAGTAATTTTTGTCAAGCAAAATGTCATTATCATGGGCGAGTGCAGGTAAGAAGGGTATGTGCAAATGAGATTTTATTAACATCTCATTCTCCTTAATCATAATTCAAAGAATTCTTGAATTATGGTAAATATTTTAAAATTATCTTAGTTGGTGTTCATCTTAAGAAATCTTTAATAATCACAAGCAGTGCCACTTACCAGGTTTGTAGAGTACTGCATACGTAGAGGAATTTAAAATTAAAAAAAATCACATTACTGTAGCAGCTTCTTGTTTTTTCTTTGGAATATTGTTGGATTAACAAACAGCAAAACAAGACCATTTGATGAGGCAACTTCATAAACTTTGAATGCACAGAAATACAGACTAAACCATGTCCCTTCACAGACGCCTAGCGAAGTTTTTTTTGACTGCAGTCCTAAAACCAGGCCCAGATGAAGACACACAACAGTTACTGCAACACCCAAGGATTATGTGGGGTTGAGGAATATGGTTTGATTGGTAGGAAAAAGTGTTGTCTTTATGCTTTTTGTTGTTACATTAGGTCACATTAAGACTGTGACCCATGTAGGGCAGGAACTCTTTTAAGTTAGCTCTCCTAGGAGGAACTGAAGTACAGAACAAATACCATTCTCATCTGAAATGGTGTAATGGTACTGAAAAAAGGAAGGATCTGAAAACAGACCAGAGAACTGGACTTTTCATAAAAGCAATGCATAATGCAGGCAAGAGTATACCATGTTTCAGGTGGCTGTTTAGATGTCAACCTAATACTGATGACAGTACTTTTTTTCATATGTCTTCCTGAGCACAATGAGCAGAAAATACAAGAGAAATTAATGTGTTTACTGTGTGTCAAGATGCAGGAGAGTTATGGAGTTTTCACTGTAACAGGAGTTCCACATTTCAATTCACAACAGCTTTGTTCTTACATTTCTCAGTGGCATTTGGATTGTGCAATGCACGCTAATGTGAGTAATGAAAAGTCTGTTATCATCTGGATCATATTCTCTGATCCACACCTGCAAAGATTTGCGAGTTCCTGCAGTAAGTACCTTGTCACTGATACATTTTGTACTTTAAAAGCAATTTTAACTAAAGTCCAATTATCTGGGATGTGTCTAACAGTTCACTGTGCCTCAGCATTCACATTAAAAAATTAATAAAGTAATACCTAGATTACAGAGAAACAGATTGCTCTCAGCGGTTTGCACCATACAGGATAGAGAAAGTTTTTTTACAAAAAAATGGTACTGTCTTGTATTAACTGTTACTAAACTCTTCCCTCCTTATTCATCTCTGTCTAAAAAATTAGTCACACATTCTATTCACCTTAGTATTTTTCCCAGAAGTCCAGGGTTTTTTGGCTAAGCCTTTTAAACAAAATAAACAAAATAATTCCTTTCTACCTTTCTTTAATTCTTCCTTTTTACCAATTGTCATGAACACTTCCTCTCAGGTATGTATTGCACTGCAAATGTATACAGACTCCCACGTATATGCATTTCCATACAGTGGCGCTGATAGTCATTTGGTATGCCTAATATTTTCCACTATAAATACCTTGGAGAATCCCTCCCATGTTCACTGCATGCAGCAAGTCTGTGATGCTGAGCTGGAAGAACACCCCTAGCCTACAGAAGTGCCTCTTCTATGTCCCAAGAAATTCTCTTCTTCTTTTATGGAAATAAAAACTGTTGAAAAAACCCACAAACAAACAAAAAACCCCAACCGTTATCTTCCCATTGTCTGCATCACGGGAGTCTCTGGCAGCACTCCCAAATAACTAAAGGGTGCAGACACTGTGAGGCTCCAGCAAAACTCCTGGCAGAGCAGAAGCCAAAGCCATACTGGGACAGCAGGGGAAGAGGCAGATTAACTGCAGCGGGGAAGGGAGGTGAGCTCTGCTCCCCCTCACTTTCACACAAGATTTCCATTTCACTTCCAGGTATGGCCAGGTTCAGCCATTACTACAACCACAAGGTGATCCTGTTCCATTCACAAGTCCTCCCAAAATCAAGTGCTTGAGACAGACACAAAGAAGAAATGCGAACACAGAGCCAGTATTTCATGCTTTGAGAATGTCTCATTCAGCAATCTGTGCAGCCTAGTTTCAATAAAGACTATTTCAAACTACAATTACGAGATTTTGTTTAAGCATCAGCAACATATTTGACCATGTAGCAGGTATTTAACCAAGATTATTTAACTATTTCCATAGCAAAAGTGCTTACAAAGCAGACTGTGCAGAAAACACTGATACAGGCATCCCAAAGAAATCTCTACCACTTAGCTCTTTCTGTTGTTGCAGCAGTATCATTTAAAAATGGGCAGTGTGTTTAGGACAGTGCACCTCAGGCTGTGAAGGTGAACATACTTTTAACATGATGCTGAACAGCGCTGAGTCTATCCTTGCACCATGCATTATCTTGGGTAACTTTATAGTCAAGAAAACCAAAACAAATCACTTCCCTTCCCCAATCCACATTCAACTGTGCAGATACACTTAGAGTTTAAGTCAAAAAGTACCAAATAAGTAAGCACAAGCCTAACACAATGCAAAACTTGAATATGAACAGAGGCTCTAGTTCACAAGCTCAGGCTCGTCTATGTTGCATGTAACAACAAAGGAAAACAAAAACAAACTGGAGCACCGTGTCCCCATAAACCGAGTGCTTTTGGCTGGCACTGCTGCCCAGTGACAGCTGGGTAGGGAATGGTACAGCCTTCCCCTGCCATCAGCTTGGGTTCACATCCATGTGCAGCCACTCCTCTGGAAAGAGACAAACTACAGAGGTTTCTGACAGGTATGTTTGGATCAGGTGGACCACCTGACCCAAGCTAAGTGTTGGCATGGAGAGGAGGAAGAGGCTAGAGTGGGGCACCCCAGGAGGACTGATGGTACTCAGGTGTCCAGGTGTGATGGCAAGAACTTGTCTTTGCAGCTACATCTGGCCCGGGCGAAGCCACACAGCCTGGCACCCTCTTGGCAGAGCTGGCTTTGAGAAGCTAACCATGCTAGTCCCTTCCTAAACACAGTTTTGCAAAAGGAGATCAGTCTAGTGCCACCTGACGTGCACTGTACCAACACACCTGAGCAGTGCCCACCTGCCAGGCACACATCCAGCTGTGACCCGGGCTTGGGGTGCCACTGATGTTTGAAGCTGGCTTTTCTGACAAAATGTGCTTCACATTTGAGATCCAAGTAGCAGTTGATCTACAAACCACACTCCAAAACCCTGACACATTACCTCACACCTACGGCTGTTGTGGACATGATTTCTGTCTGTGGTTTATCTTAATACACTGGACTTGAAACTACTGTGGATGACATGCAGATCAGTCATGCCAGCCTTGAGACAGCAACGTCTGTCAGAGATGCAGCGTAGGCAGCCAATAGCAATAACCTTTTCAGACATCTAACTTAAACCTGCCACTGTATATCTGTCAGAAGCCCCGCAGAATTTTTTTGGTAGGGACAAGAGAGGGGCCTAGGATAAATCCCCAGTTACAGCTCAAGCTATCAGTGTATCGATGACAAGTTAAAGCATGTTAAAAATTGTACAAATGATGAGCTGAACACAGAGAACCTCCCAAAATCCTACCAGCCATGAAAGAGAAAAAACAGCCAGAGCACTGGAAATTCAAGAGAAACTAATTGTGTTTTAACTGTAGGCAAGGTAGTTTGTAATATTGTATCAGCTCATTATTAATAATCTGTTCAAAGATGGGGATAATTTTCTGTGGTTTTATAAGTCAAGATAATTGAACTGAGGTCAGTTTTATAGGACTGTTCCCTCCTTAGAATACTTCAAACAGGAAGCTCATAGTAAAGCAAATAATACCACACTGCTCATTTTCAAGCAACAACAAAGGAACAAAGTATTTGTTAGAGCTTCCTAATAACCCTCTAATTTAGGGTCCTTATGCTTAAAAATTATTGAGACACTAAGAAATGGATTCATTTTCCTTGTCATTTCATAAGGAAATGACATTTCCTTATGATTTAAAGAAATACCTAGGAGGTATTTCTTTAAATCATAAAATGTCTTACTATTGAATGTTAAACTAACATAAAAAAATGCTTCTCCAGAGAGGAGACCAGTCAAAAATCCAAGACACAGACTAAGACTATTTTATAATCTGCAGGCACTGCACTCAGATAGATTAATATAAAAAAGAATGATCCTCAAGAAAGAAAAAAGAAGTCCAACAGTGACCAGTATTAGGTAAAGAACAATCTGGCACACAAATCCTTGGAAATCAAATTCAAAGGTGAGTGAAATTCTACAGCAGTGTAATACAGGACTCCTTGACTTTTCCTAGTCCAGTTCTCAGATACTTACTGAGACATAACGAAGGCTACAATGAAATGAGCACTGTGAACACTGTGAATTAGAATTAGCACATTCTAATGTTTGCGCATCTAATCTGTTGTTTTTGAGATGTGGATTCCAGCATGCAAATATCATCTGTTCTAAGCAATATTAAACAAAAAACAGTCACCTAAAGTACTTCAGCAAAAGCTTAAACAAACCCTTTGTATTTTGTGTTACAGTGGATTAGGAACTACCTAGAAAAGTTGTAATTAACAACAATGGAGAACAATAACTGAAATATGTCTTTTTATACTTCATGCAGTAGTTGTCCTTGAGCCGAAAGCAAATCATTTAACTGTGCTCTACTACATAAGAGACAGAAGCAGTGATGGCAGGACAACACACCCTGATAAAAGGTCATTTAAAAGGGTAGAAAGTTCCCTTCATAATGGATCAGGGTTATAAAAAAATGTAAGAAAAATTTCCTTAAGGGGGATCAGCATAAGGGGATTTTGTGAAGTTCAGCTATTTTAAATACCAAACACTTTAATACTTATTGGTATACAGCATGCAGTCATCAACGCCTTCAAAATGGGCATTTAAAAAAGATGAGCATGTTTGTAAGAGATATGCATGTATAACAGTAATAACTTACAGTCTTCAGAACATATTGCTGTCGTTAAACCCATAGCTGAGATGGTAGCACATTTGAGAGAAGAATACGGTTTGGGTTTAAACACTCTTTCTAGAGTTCCAAATATGACCTCACACACTCAGTTTTATTTTTGTCAAGGCTTAAAATATGGAATGAAAAAATTTTATACTGCAAGCACATACTAAGTAGACCATTAATAAAAGAAAAATTACATTCTCTTGTGAGCAAAACACCAACATTCACATGATGTGATGCAATAGAGTATCTGATTACTCTTCTTGAAAGGCAAAATTTTGGCAGAGCTGCTGTTAGCTGAGATGGATGCAGTTTCCTTTGAGGAACACTGTTCCTCAATGTTATTCCTCACGATGCTATCTTTGATTTCCATGGCAATTTCTTGGGAATAGGGTGCTGTTCTTTGAAAAACTTAACTAAGTTAGGGCGAATATCCTAAATGTCATCTGAGAGACACTCAGAAAGGAATAGCTGAAGAAAAGAATTCACTCTATTTCAGATTTCCAAATAGAACATTAGGGTCCTTCAGAGAATCAGCAGAGTTCAGCTTTTTAGAAGCATAATTCCATCAGACAAAAACGGGGTAAAAATTAAGTCTATTTAATGACATCAATGATGGAAGGAATTCACATACTTAGACTGTCTACAAAGCTAGCATTAAAACTGTAAGCATCAAAGAAATGGGCAGTGGATATGGAAGGCTAGGACTCTTTCTAATAATATGCTGATGTTTGGTAGGTCTGTCTCATTTTGACGTTTTGGGGGCTAATCACATGTATTTTAATGATAACTCCCTTCACTGAATTCAACCCCTAAATGTGTATTTTAAATAACTCGCTCACTATTTTCTTTGACACTAAAGGTGACCTATATATGTTAAGATTCTGAAAAGATACTGTGAATATATATAGAGAGATATAGGAATGTGGAAAAGGAAGACTTAAAAAAACGAGAGCAATGTTTTGCCCCTTCTTATTTTTTTAGAACATTAAGTATTTCATTCTCTCATATTACAAGTACCTAGGGATGAGAGAGGACTACTCCTTAAATCACTTTAAAACTCTCTAGATAATATCTTCAACTTTAATGGGGCTTCACATATTTATTTCACTTAAAGCTTATTTATATCACATGCCTAACAATCAGCAGCCTACATCTTGTCTTTTGCATAAAGATTCCTCCAAGTATCTTCTAAATATTTTTTCTCTCTCAAGCCACATATCAACAGCAAAACAAGGAAAGAATAAACTGATTTAAAAAATAATCTTACAAGCGCTCTTGTCTTATAAAATAATTTCCTTTTTTTACAACATATAGGCAAGTACCTTGCAAAGATCTAAAATCAAAGAAGAAAAAAAATCCAATCTTTCCATATTCTTTCCTGACAAAGTTCACTGTTGTTTCACTGTTATATAAAGAGACATGCACTTTCACCTGAATATATCTAACAGCAAACACAAAGCATAGGCATTGTAGGCCAAGGTTTGAAGCAAAATCTGACCTGAGATGTATTGTGAGGATTCCTCCTTCACAAAGTACTCAGCCTGTGAATTATTTCATACTTCTTAAATGCCAGGACAACTCAGGGTTCAAAATCTCAATGCAGAACCATCATAAAAAAGCATTGGCTTGCTTTATATGGAAATTTCCACGAGTCAATAGGAAACACATTTTTTATTTTAAACACAGTATCATCTGATTTTGAATCTATGTATCAACAATATATTATATAACATATGATGTGATTAGGCAATGCAGGTTGCAGAAGCACATTCCAAAAACACATGGAATTGTCCGGCCAGACTGTACTACAATTTCCCAGCTTCCGTTTTAATACTTGATGTCTGCATACAAAACCAGCAGTCCAAACAAGAAGACTGGCCTGAATGATTTTCATATAATATTCAGGAGAAAAAAAGATTTGCTGGCTGCTGTACAAGAGAGCTGCCTGCAGTACTGCACTATTATATTTGCAAAGTATGCAAGACTCAAGTCCTGTAAACAACATGGAGCAGCAGGAAAGGAATGCATAACACTGTGTACCAGGGGGAAAACTATTATACTGTCTTAAATAATAGTTCTAGAATTTTTTCTTTCAGTAAAGTCACTGGTTTTGTAAGGTTTTGTAGATCTTGAAACAAAAACATTACAATTCTTTTCTTAGCTGCAGTTTTCCCACAGTCTGTATGACACTGGGCAAGCTACCTGGATCTTCCCAGCATACCTAGAGCTGTAATAATAGTAATAACAGTAATAGTAATAATAATAATAATAATCATCATCATCATCATGACACCACTATTGCTGCTGTGAAATTATGTTGACAGGTAAAGCTTGTGATGACTGTAAGAAGTAAGGTATTGAGGCAAACTGAGCAATATAACCATGTGTCTCAGTGTAAAGGAGAATCTCTATTGATTATTAATTTTAATAATTTTCTAGTTCCATTAGTTTTTTTTTTCAAATCCCATCAACTATTAATGCATGTCTGTTGTCTGCACAGATTTTCTCTGTTTTTTCTCAGATTTTCAACTGTTTCAGTTGGGCCATCCAGAGAGCTATGAGATATAGTGCTCTTGCTCACTTCCATTCAATCCAAACATTTCTCTCTAAAGACGGAGTAAACCACTCCGTCTATATGTTTTAGTTTTATGTCCCATCTTGCAAGACAGGTCACTTTTTTTGTTGTTGCTTAGACATGGTTTCAATTGTCTCTTTTCAGCCAGCTACAGAGAACAATTAAATCAGTACATAATTAGCACTGCTGCAGTGGTCAGTGGAGCTTTACCTTGTTTATCTTTCATTTCCTGAGACAGATACAACACCTGAAGAAGAAACCCTGAGCGATATACTCTAGAAGACTAACCATATTCTTGCTTCCTGGGATCTAATCTCTTTTCTCAGTGAAGGCAGTAATAAACAGAACTTCACTACAAGACCACAAAGATCAGGATTTCAACAAGAACGATTATAAATTTCTTGCACCAATATACAACGATGTCTTTGTCCCCGATGACATCTCCCCTAAACATTTCAGATTGAAGTAGTCAGAAATATGAAAATACTTTATCTCTGCATGAAGGATACAAATACTAGCAGGGTATATGAGGTATTCTGTTGGAGTCCAGGGCATTCCTTTGGTTGCCCTGGGGGGTCAGAGACCTGGGCAGGGGGGTCTGGGACCCCAGCCCAGAGCCCAGGGCTCAGAGAGACACTGGATTTGATTTCAGTCCATGGGAGAGGCTTCTTGCACTGCAGGAAGCATTGCAGGCCACAAGAGTGTGAAAAATAGTAGTTTAGTATATCACAGGGTGAAAAAAACAGTGGGTTTGGGATTTTTGGCATTGAAGTGAATGGGGCAAGATGGAGAATTTAGGGCGTTGTCTCCTTCTTCTTCCTTCTTGCTCCCTCACTCCACTTCTGCAGTGATGTTGGCACAAAGTAGTTAGTGAGGATTGGGTCAGAGTAAAGATGACCTTTTTAGTAATAGTGATAGACATTGGTAAGAAATAGTAAATAGAGAATACGTAGCAATTAGTATAAAAGATAAGGACAGCCCAGAGACAGGAGGAGTCACCAGATGACCGAGCCGCGGCAACCATCTTTTGGACACTGAGAAAATTGTAAGATAAGAACGAATAAACGAAGCATGTAACCTTGAAGACTCCATCTTTTCCTGCATTTGGCACAGAGCTTTGAAGAGGGCCAGGACTCTAAAACCACCTGAATGCCGGGGAATTTAAACTCCTGCAAAAGAAACACCCGACAGTATCCTAAACATGGAAAGCTGCCATAAGCTCTGTCTAAAATACTGTGCATCACAGTCTGTGTCAATTGTCCATGACCCTGTCACCTCTCCACCCTGGAGGCCATGAAATTGGGCCCATCTGAAACAAGTCGTCATTTTATGATAGATCTGGGACACCTCAGAACATAAAAAATTATTGCAATGCTAAATTACTAATTTATGAGAAAGGCGTGAAGGTTTGAAAGAACTGCTCAGAGATTTCTGCTGAACCTGAAAAAGGTTTTGAAGAGGAATAAAAATAAAAGCACAATTAGTGGACAACTGAATCTAGCTACAGATTGCCTTTGGTTTATTATTCCACTCCCCAGTATCTTAAGGAAGTATAATTTTAAGAACTACACATGAACAGAAACTAGTAACTCTTAACTGCTACTAAAACCTGAAGAGCCATTTTATTGCCAGTTCAGCCACTAGTACCAATAGGTCAAGGGCTCAAGTTCACTTCCCTTTGACACTGTGTCTTCAGTCACAAACTGAGTCATGATAATACTTCTCTCAAGTGCTCAGTTTCAACTGGACAGCAATAGGATCTTAAAAGGAATTTCATCAGGATATAGGCCTGCACCTCAAAACAGGGACCACACTTTCCTGTGACTGCATGCAGCCCTACACCCTACTGATACCCCAACTCCAGTGAACAAGCAGTGCCCAGTGCTGATGGAAAGCAGTCTCCTCTCTGCAGTAGCACCACAATTGTGCAGATGTACCAGCAGCACATGACAGATCCAGGTGCTTCTTCCAGTTCTCCTACTCCAGAAAAATGAACAGGATAATTAAGCATGTTTGGATTTAGTGAGCTGGCAGATTTAGTACTGAAGGAGAGCACCTTATGCAGTAAGCAAAGTCCTGATGCACGCTACATTACCTGCAGGGCAAAAGGAGACAGCCTTATTTGCGGGTCAGCTTCCCCTCCATCTTGCATTCAGTGATTTTCCTACTTTCTCCTGCCATGCAGAAAACACCCTTGTAATGCAGAAGTTTTCAATCTAATCTAATATAGGTAAGGTCATCGTTTTGCTGGCAATGCCAGTTAGCTTCTAAAAGCGAGCTTCATGTATGGGTTTTTCCTTCTTTCTTATCACAGACAGCCAACAGACGCTGGTCCTCCAGAATTAAAACTAATTCAATCTTTAAAATATTCGTAACTGTTTTTATAAGGAATCACATGCACACAGAAATCAGTGCCAAACATAATGAAAAGGTGAAAGTCAGATTTTGTGAGCTGTGGAATTGCTTTGGCTGGTTTTTTGCATGATAGAAATAATACGTATCATAAACAAATGTCATAGAGAAACTGCCTCCACTGCACTCAGTGTGAAAATCAAACCTTTTAAAAATTAATGAAAAACCTATAATTGATATTAGCATATTATTTGATGTCATAAATTATCAGATGTAAAATTAAACAAAAAGGTAAATTTTAAGCATCTTAGAAGTCCTCAGTCAATCTGCACTTAGCACCTTAGATATCTTCCTTATAACTGATATTTCTAGATTTTTCTTAGATATCTGCTTCCTTCCTCATGAAATGTAAAATCTACCATATGCTTGTTGTAAAACTCTAACTTCAGAAAATTTTCCAAGGTTTCAGGCTACCACTTCAATAATAAAAGTAAAGAGCTACTACAGAAACAATGAAAAAAAAAAAGCTATTTTAGCATTAAAACACCCTTTCTTAGAAAAATTTACAGTTTTATGGGGCAGTAGTGAGAAAATTTTAAATGCCACACGTGCTTAAGTAGTTACAAAAAGGCACCACCAACAAAACCTTCTTACATGATGGCTCATGCAAGGTCTCCATGTACTATTTTTTTAAAAAAAAAAAAAAAAAAAAAAAAAAAAAAGTTAAAGAGTAACACATGATGTCAAAGCCCAGAATCTAGGATTTCAAGAACCACAACCCATTTCTGCTCCTACTGGTGCTAAGTTTTCATCACTTTACACACATTTGAATCACAAATACTTGCATACCTTGCTGCTGCAAAAGGGAAAGTGTTAGATGGCATAAGTAGAGCCCCTTTAGACAGTCTGATGGCAGAAAGTTTCTAATTAAAGCTTACAAATCCTGATTTTGTAAGAAGGCTCCTTACACATGATCATCTCGCCTAGAGGAAGAGAAACAGTGGTCTTTAAAAAAAGATAAAAATTGTGCTCTTCTTCAAAATGTGTTGTAACCCAACACACACCCCCACCCCAGTCCATGCACTGCTAGAAGGGATCTTTCAGTCACTTACTCCTCAGCATAACTCATCCACAAAAACCACCACAGACAGCTTGGCCAGGTCTTGGCAGGACCACTGAAGCCAGAAGAAGCCAGTCTCTCCAGTTGTAAGCTGGAACAAGAGGAATGTGATGGCTTCCAGTAGAGCCTCCTGTTTGACTGCTGCTCCCTCCCCATGGGGAAGAGGGAAAAACACACACAGTCACAGTCCCAAGCCACTAGCTGGACCACAACGCCTGAGAGGACGTGGTGAGCCTTATCCAAAGGCTCCTCTCTCTTGGAACAATGACCACAAAGAGGTGAGAAATGAGGCACAAGCAGAAGGCAGCTACCAGAGAACTTCTGGTCCATGTATTGAATCCCTCGTGTGCCCTTGCACTGGTCCCAAAAAAAGCTTCCTGTGGCAAGGTTACAAGTGGAATGCAGGCAGAGCTCTGAGAGGAGCCAGGGATCAGAAAGTAGGAGGAACATTCAAACTGACAGAAAACTGCAAATGCTACAAAGAAGAAAGTGACTAACCTGCTCCAGGAAAATTCCCCTCACAAGGATGAAAAGCTGTATGATGTGTCCCTGAAGCCAAGGTGATTTGACTTAGGAGCATGAAACCAAGTTTTAAATAGATTGCTTGCATCACATATGACAGGCCACAAAATAAATTGGCTACCAATAAGGTCTGTAGTGAAGTCTGAGGGATGGGAACAACATAAAAAACCGAAAAGCAAATCACAGGCTCAACTGCTTCATCGGGTTTTTAGCAACTTGATTTGAGCTTAGGTAAAAGAGTCAGCCCTTCTGGCTATACCCAGAGTGAGAAAATGTGAAGGGAGAACAAAGCAAAATGGCTGAAAGTAACTTAAATACAGGCACTTCAAAGAAAATAAGGATATGTGTCCTGAATGGCAAAGGCTGAAATTACTAAGCTGTGGTTTCTTGTAGACATGGCAATTTAATCAAGGTAAGCTTTATAAAGAGACAGGTTATCTTTTAATTGATCAACAGATACAAGTGGAAAAAACCAGGCAATGTTTGGAGCTTGCAGACCTGTCATTCAGGATCTTTCTCAGAGACCTGAAGAAGGAGTTGCAATGCACTCAGATGGTCTATTTTCTCCAACGATATCAGATGGTCTAATAAAAGAAACTACCACCTCCTATAATTTATGCCTTGTAGAAAGTACTGATATAGGGATGTATAGCTCCACATGATATATTTCACAGCAAATGGAACAGCTCTTCTCAGTAACAAGAATACCAATGAGATCATCAGACTTGTAATGTCTTCCAAAGTCAGCCTAAGTCATTATGGGGAAACTGAATCTCCAGATATCTAACAAAGTCCAGCAGAATAAATCTAAGGATGAACATTTCATTTGACACACTGTGCAGCCACACACCTGCTAATATAAATATCTAAACTCTAAATCATATGCAATTTACTCTTCCTAACACCTACAACAGTCAGTCAGGAGAAGACACAGGGCTATTAAGAAGGCAACCATTGCAAATTTCAATTACACTATCATATAAAATTTTTAAAAAGTCACCTTTTTTCATAAAAAAAATTAAAAATAACAGAGTCACCTTTTTTTTCCCAGAAAAATCTCACTGAAACAAAGCCAATTGTTATTACTATTGAAAACCAGAAACCGAAGTTTATGGCCAATCTCCAGCATGACAATTGTCACAGCTTCTCCAATCACCTTTATTTTAGCCTTTGTTACTTCAATTTTTATTCTTTTAATTTCTTGTTTTAATATAAAACTATTTGTTATTTTAACATGAAGTTTGAATTCTCTGTAATTCTTTCTAACATACAAACTCAGACAGCTAAACTCAACTGATTATTACTTGTTCAGAGTATAGAAATCTATTAAGAGATATTATAACCCAAATAACATCTTGTGGAGTCTGCTCCTGCTGTAAAACTCAATAAAAGAAAGGAAAAAAACCTCACAGTATTACTTTCAACCAAGCTGCAGAACAAACAGAAAGTAGGGAGGGAAGTGTTATTGTCTCACTTCACACTAAACTATTTAGCCATTCTTAACCGACAACGATATCAGTGGCAGGTAAGACTATTCCCACAATGTTAGAACATCTGCACAGTGGTGACAGAATGCATTTCCACTGTGGACCAGAGCAGTAATGTATCTTTCCCTATATATCTGAATCTTTACAACACTATGAAACTTGAAATACTCTTTTCTAAGTGGACATATTATTCAATTTTGTCTCTTCTGGTAGATGCATGTAGCAAAACTAGGTGTTCTTAACAACTGCTCAAATTTTATTAAAATGGGATCTCTTGTACCATTTACACAAAGACTACATTGTTCTTTATTTCATTTCTAGTTTCTGAAGAACAGTCTTGAAAGATTCAAGTACAATAAAGGCATGAGGATCCACAGATATTCTATACATCACCCTCACGGTTTGAGTTGTACTTTTGGAACCTCTTAACAGTCATAAGATATTGACAATATTACATAATACTTATCAATAAAAGAATTCACTTTGGAATGCCTTTGTAAAATTATTTCTATTTTTATATCTCAAGGATTACTGCTGCACTCAATTTAACGATTCATTACTACCACGAAAGTAAAATGAACATGTGAGGTTAACAGCTATAGCTATTAGCTGCAGCCTAACCAGCATTATACTGCATAATTGATCTACTTTCTTCAAGAAGAATATTCAGGAAAAGGGAATTACTACTACCATCTCTATAAATAGTACAGAAAGCCTGGGGCAAGTGTGTGGGATAATAGCAAAGACGAGAGAAAGGAAAATGGGAGCGCACCAAGTGTTTATTTATAAATATCTGGGAACTCATTGCTTGGCATCGTGTAATGTCTACACAGTCTCACATTGATCTAACTTTTAGACTGTGGCTCTATATTTAAGAACATAAAAACTAAGAATGAGCACACTAGACTTCTGACACTCTTCCCAAAAATGAATGTAGCTCTTTCCCAGTTGAATCTGTTTCAAAACTGTCACTACAGGAATAAGATTTCCAGAGTTTGTTTGCTGTACAAGTATCGAAGTATTTAAGTTTGTTCCCTGTACAAGTATTTTTCTAATCCAGTGTTGGCAGAACTTCAGTGTGGTTGAATTGACAGCAATCACTATTAAAGGAATTATCTTAACCACTGAATACACATCTAATTTTATCTTCAGCTTTACCTTCTCAACCATCAAAGTCAGGCTTTGATGTTCTTCTGTCTCTCCAAGAACATTCTATCCACGTGGCAGGCTCAAGCACACGTTTCTTTCAGGATGGAATTCCACAAGTCCAGTTCAGTTTTAGATATTGTCCCTAGGTCTCACTTCTCTTTCCTTCTCTCTCACATTAACATATCCAGCATCCCTCTGCCTCTTCATAAGGTCACAGGTACTGAACAGCTGGAAAAAAAGCAATTTCACTTTTTCTAACCTCCTGTTAACAGGAGGCTACCATCTACTCAGGTAACAACAAAGCTGTCTTGTGAGCTGAACCACAGTGCTATGAATGGGGACAACTGGGGGATTTCGTTCACAATTACAATACTAATTGAAACAAAATGCTAATATGGCAACAGCCAATTTTACTTGCATGAAAATTTTCTCTTGTTGGTTGTCCATTTCTGCCTTTAATGCTCTTTTGTTTATGCAGCAGAAGATGTCCCTTAGCAAACTGAAGAATCTTAAATGCTTAGAGATTTCCTGGAGGTGAAGAGCTTATGTGTCTGAATATTTGCGGGGTTTAGCATCTTGTTTGTTTGCCTTTCAAACAGACCACTAGGACTTTCTGAGGCTCTTCAAATTATATCTTAAGATACCACATCAAGTCTGATCCGTAAGTGTATAAAGCAACAGACCAAAGATGCCGCCTGTATTACATTAATGAAATTATATTTTGCATTTAAAGACCTTTGAAAAATAGGTGACACTAATATGGACAGCTTTATTTGTATTCATCTTACTAAATTTTGTTCTCATAAATTTCAATAATCCTACTCTGTAGCTGGCAATTCAGTGACAGATTTTTTTAAGCCTTTAAGTAATATCCCATATACTTTGAGCAGTCTGGTATCCCAGCACCCCTTTCTTCCCAATGTACAATTAATACTTGCAGATGAGAAGGGTTGTTTGTGTCACATATTTTATGGGCAGCTGTAATTCTTCAGAGAAATTCTTTCCAGCACTGCAGGCATAAAGCAAGCCTGCAGCTTCCACAAGAAATCTTACCAGCTTACATTCTTGTCCTCATGGCAGCAGGTAAAAAGTACAAAGATACAACAGAGAAAATATGAGAAAATAGTGCACTAGGTATATTTGGTTATACACTAGTACTTTTGGTTATAACCTCACCCTGCACACTGGGTTTAAATTCAGAGGCTGTAGCTTTAGTCCTCAGTTCTGCTGAGATCCTGACTCACCTCAATAATGCAACTGTGTCTCAGCTGCCTTTCTGTAACCACTGGACAGCAATACTTTTTCTTTCTGTTTCTATCTTGTCTTTTTTAGATGCTGTTTTAAAAGGAGCTGTCCTTCACTGCTTTGCTAAAGCAGGGTCCTCATCTCAGCTGAAGGTTCTTCGGTGCAACACTGATCACTACAAGCAGGAGTCATGCCTGAGAGAACATTATCTTTTTTATCTCAAAAAGTAGAAAAACATGGTTTAAAAGCAGTGACATACTTGCAAGACTGTACAAAAGCCACTAAGTCAATGCTATGGCACTTTCTCCATGCATAGAGTAGAGAAGCCACTGAATAAAAACATCTTCAAGAACCATTCTTGTTGCCTTTCCTGTTTGGGCTTATCCCTATTTCTTTTATTATGCAGAAACTGTCCAACAATTTATATAAACAGCAGTGGTTTGGGCACAAAGATTGATTGCTACAGAAAAAAAAAAAGAAGTATCTTCAGTTTACAGATGTCACCTACTTCCTGAGTTAAGAAGAGTGAGGCTCTTCTGAACTTACTCTTGCATTGTTGTGGCAGGTCATGTGTCTCTTCAAATTCTCGTTCTGAGCAACTGGGAGCAGATATTATCCTGAAAGTATTTCTTTTGAGATAAACAAATCAAGAATAATAAAGATCAGAAATAGGAAAAATGGAGACCCACGCCCAAATTCCAATTTTTTCGTTTAAATCAAGAACTAACTGAGTGCACAGCCAGGCTGTGAATCCATCTTCAGCCAGTATAAATTACTGGTTTGTATAGTCTGAGCCTCCAGGATAAACAGACAATTCTTAAAGAATTCATAAGCAAGCCAGTCTTCCAGGCTTTGCTGAAGTTATTACCTTGTCCTGAGTCTACCTACCACCACCTCAAGCATATGTACACCTACAACACAGGTATCCAGCACTGTCAGCCATCAAATGGCATTGAACAAAGTTATTTTACCCACTAACAACAGAGACAAATTTATCCTCAGGCATGGATTGAAGGTGCTGCTTAGACGCTGGCTGTAGAGTAGGATTCGTCTTGAGCATTTTCATCATGAAAACTCTTCATTGTTAACTCCTCACAACTCAAACAAAGCTTCCTCTACTCTTGTCCTTAAATCACAAGGGAGTGACTTTCTTGAGAAAGTGAGAAAGCTAAAAACACAACAAGATAGAAATTTAGAACAATAAAATCAAACCCCATCAAAATATATGAAAGATATACTGTTCAGTCTGTTCTCCATTGCCAACAGATTGTTAATCCTGGCATGAGAGAGCGTGGAGACAGACTGGTGGCTGTGAAGAACAGGGAGAGATGTCCCAACTTCTGATACATACCGATACATCTGCTTAAACCACTGGGACACTCATCTTCATGGCTTTCAAAGAAAGTTTAAGGATTCAGCGGGCCAAACTACTGGGTAAGTTTCATAGGCAAATGATAGTGGGGTGATCGTAATAAATTATAGCGGAAAGAATTCAACAATAATTGAATATAAATGAAAGGATACAGAGGAATTTTCGTTTGCTATCAAACTCCAAGTCTCTTGGCTCCAGATACTGTCAAAGCCTTGGTTGACAAAGCAGCACAATCTCAGCCTTGGAAAAGATGGGTCTCGGAAAGCAGCAGTGTTATTATAGCTATATCATGGCGTTGTGACATTCTCACAGAGAGCAGTGTCTCTGGGTGTTTGTAAGAGGCTGGAAGGGCTTGAAGGCTACACCATATTAGCAAGTAATGATCTTACTAGAAACTGAACATTTTGGTTATTCCCTGTTGCCGAAGGCTGAGTAGAAATTAAAAAGGGTGTGAGTATCCCTCTAGAAAGGTTTTGGAGCAGAGGTTGGGCAGCCCGCGGGGAGAAAACCTGGGAGAGGCCCAGCGTGGGGTGCACGTCTGGGTGGATCCGTGTGGCTCCCTAATGAAGTGCCTCTGTTAAGAAAGCCAAGCCCCAGGATGAGAGATGCAGCCGATACAGGCACCGGAACACAGGCGTTCATAGAAAGGCTCAGAGGAAGGACTGTGCCCACCCATAAAACCCAAACCAAACAGCAACGAAAAAAGGCCCAGCAAGGAAGTTAATATCTGTGCCTCCCGGCCTCTTTTGCTAAAAAGCAGAAGGTTGTAAATATCAGAGAAGTGAATGTACCATTTAATCTGTATACAGGGTATTACAATTTCCTCAGTAACTTTTAGGCCTTTCCACCACATTTATTCTGTAATGTCAAATACTTTCACTTCTCTGTTTATCCAGACTGCAGTCTCTGATTTGTAAAGGCATTACTACAGCATAAAGCAAAGAAACATAACACTACTCCATACTATTTATTTTGTGGTAAAAGAAAACTGAGAGACTATCAAGTCAAATGGGCCTGCTTGACATTACAGAAAAACCAAACAGCAAAACATTAGACCAGAACTTCACCTCATCTCAAGACGAGTGCATGGGAATATCCCACATCATTTTTACATGAATAAAATTAGTTTTTTTCTAACAACATTTACGTTTGCCAATTAGCCACCGTATTCAACTTCCAACAGGGCACAGTGAAGTGTTACAGTAGCTTTGCACTGATTTGGGCTTTAGGCTTCCTCTTTTACCACTTTTAAGTCTGTAATAAAATGCATTTCTAGTCTGCCTCCCACTGGTGCTCCAAGACAAGGAGGCAGCCCTGCTCCCACTGCTGGAGACCACCAACAGCAAAAGGTAAAAGGCCTTTTCAGCAGTAGAAATACACTCAGCCAGCCATGGGCACAGCCAGACTGCCTCTTTTCCCCTTTAAAAAAAAAAAAAAAAAACCCACACAAAAAAACCCACACCTACTTTATTAATTAGAATGAATTACCAGAAAGCATACACTGCCAATTTAACAATCGATTTTCACCACTTTTTATTTCACTTTTTATTTTCTGAGTTTTACATGAGGGATGATGCATGCATTTTGTCCTTTCAAAAAGCCTGCCTTTTTATTATGATTAAACACTGAAACAGAGCATATTTACAGCTAAATTTATTGTCACATTCAGTCTGGAATTGGCCATTTGGCTGACTAAGTTGTACCACATGAAGGCACCATGACATGTACTATTAAGAAATGAGAAATGGCAGATGGGCATTTCCAAAGAACCATCAGCTTTGCAAATGGCAATGCTACAGCTGAATATCATCTGCTAAAAATGCTTATCAAAGGTGCGGATGCAGGCTTAACAACCTCCCTGAACATGCTGGAGCATTTCCTCCCACTTTGGGAAGAAGTTTGACATTTCCAGAAATAGACTACTTCGTAAAATAATTTTAATAATAGCATTGGCCGAGATATTTCTCTCTCAAATTGAACCTTCTTTTTCCCTGGTGTGCCCAAACCACTGCTTTTCATTTGGCTCTGAATTGTCAGAACAAGCGGCCCACACACATGTACCCAAAACACACCTAGACTGAAAATGAAAGGATGTCTAAATGGAATTTAAATTTAATCAAATATGAATGAAAATTTAATTTAAAGTATTTTTTTAAAATATTCCCATATCAGAGTAAGTACAATGCTGTTTGATATGAATGGTGTTATATGATGCAGTAGTCTGCGATTCCAGGTCTGTGGAGAATCCTTTTCCAAGTCCAATGACCCTCAAGTTGCTTCACAGGGCACCACACCACTGCACTTCCTCTGAAGTCTCACTGCTTCTTTTCTGCCTTTTCTGAGCGCCATTCATCAAGCTCCAGGTGGGTTCACATGGCAATGACGCCTTCTGGGAGTGACTGCCACCCAAACTGTCCCCTTTAGCAAGTGAAAAAGGATGTAGTACTTCACTGAAACAAGCAAACAGGGAAGGAGGTCTTGTACCCCAGCTAAATATAAATTTGAAAGCAGAAGTATTTAAAATTTTCAGTCCTTGGTCTGTGTGACATGCCCCTCTGTTTCCATAAGGACTGCCACAGTTCAAGAAGCAAAGGCAGCACCTGGCCAGCTGGAGATTAAATAATTCTCCAACCAGACATTTTGAGGAGAACTACCCATTTTCTTGAGGTGAAAGGAAACAAAGAAGAAAACACAGTATTTCACCCCACATAAAGTTTGGGATCAAAACTTAAAAGCCAGCCTTCTAAGCCTGAACAAACCTAAAGAAGAAAGCATTCTTGTTCTAATCATTGACCAAGAGGATAAGGAAGAACTAAGTTGTGACCAAAAGCCATCACTCTCAGGTGGCAACAGTGCTCTCAAATTCATTTTCACAGTTTCACACTCTTCTGTAATTCTATTAAAGGTTTTAACCCTGAAGAGGAGACTTCCAAACAATGCAGCACTGTATTTCAAACAGTACTGCTTAATGCTACTGAATGTAACATATTTAGATGGCAAACTCTTAGAGACTATGGTTATATTTTCTTTCATGTACTTTTGCTGAGAATACTATATGTACTCCAAAAATTGCTTACCCAAAATAAAACATCTAAGGAATACAATGGAATGTGATCTGTTACTATGTGTGTGCTGAGTAAGGGACATTGCAAAAAAGCAATCTGCTTCTCCCAAGAATTAAGACACAGTCAGGGTTGTCTTTGAGTGACACAGTAACCTTGAAAATTCATAAAATAAGAATGCAATTGTTAAGAAAGTTACACACATTTTATTAAAGCCAAGACCAGTTTCATGAAGCAGAGGAAACCAAAACTGGAACAGAGTGGGGTGAGAATTCTCTGCTACATATTCAAGCTGAATTTTTAAATGAAATGTTTATCTGTACTTGAAAATCATGCAAATAATGACAGCAGCAATGTGGGAGATCTGTATTAATGTATAAATGAATTTTCAACTGTTTTCAATATTAATTACACTGTGTACTTAATAGAAGACATTTCAAACCTGTTTTTCTATTTTACATCGAGCCTCAATTATAATTCTGAGGAATAAGGCTACCTTCAGCAGCAGATATACAAGTTACATATCAGTGTTGCTCAAAATAAAGAAA
This sequence comes from Hirundo rustica, assembly GCF_015227805.2. Lineage (NCBI taxonomy): Eukaryota > Metazoa > Chordata > Aves > Passeriformes > Hirundinidae > Hirundo > Hirundo rustica. The sequence goes on along the minus strand of NC_053450.1, from coordinate 54,082,597 downwards.
ACAACCTCACTGGATTGTTGACTTGGCTTTGCCCTATTTTTGGTTAATCTTTAAAATTACCTTTTAAATATGCTTACTATCTTAGAGTGGCAAAAGTGTTTCTTAAAATACTTGCATACTGTGAAATGGAAGAATGGATGCAGCATTTCTGTAACATTAAAATATTTCTATAGAAGTTGCACAGACATAGAAACATGTCACACCCCCAAAAATAAGATGTCTAAACAAGGCCAAGCTATAAGGAAAGCAATGGAGTAACACTCCAGCAAAAGGAGAGTTAATACTTTAAACACCCACAACTCCTAATCTATTTTTCATCAATTATTCCAAGAGCTCAACAGAATCTACTCAAACACTGAGATGACAGAGCAGTACAGGTGGGTTACTAACTTGAAAAATGTACATTTATTATCCAGGCAACCAGCAATAAGAGCATCATTTTTACAGAAAAGTAAGGCTGGAAGTGCTCTCATGATGTCCGTTCCCCTGCCCCAGGGCAAAATCAACTATACATAAACCATTCCTGACAGATATTTGTCTAACTTGTTCTTAAAAACCTCCAGTGACAGAGACTTTGCAACCTCCCTAGGCAATCAGCTGAAGTCCTTAACTATCCTTACCATTAGAAAGATTTTCCTAATGTCTAACCTCAATCTCTCCACTACAGTAAGTTTGACTGTTACTTTGTGCTCTATCCCCAGCAGAACTGGAAAACAGTTGCTATTACTTTACTCTTTACATGAAATTTCCATATATTTTTAAATGGTTATCACATCTTCCCTCACACTCCCTGTCCCTAAATGCATAATGGCCAACTAGGTCATATGCAACCTTCTGGAGCAATTTATCTGGTCTCCTGTATCGTCCCCTCAAGAAGGCTCCCTGTTCTGGCACTGCCACCCCTGTACCAGAGACATCTCCACCCAAAATGCAGGCAGTTAAGCAAAACAAGATGCAGGGAGAAAAGCCAAACTAGATGGCAGCCTCTCAGATTGCCTTCCTGAAAAGAAAGGTCCCACACAAACCAGCAGAAGCCACTGTGGAAGAGATGCGAAGTGGGGAAAGGTACTCACCCCAGGGAAGGGCAGATGAAGAGAGGAAGGGTCAAGTCTAGAAAAGAGGGAAAGAGGCTCTTACACAACTGGGAATTAGGTTGCAGTTAGTTGTCTGGAAGTGGGAAAGGTTTGGAAACAAAGGTGAAGGAAAGCAGTGAAAAGCAGGAAGATTACCAGAAGGGTAGGGAATTCTGAAGGGAAGTGAAACCCAATGTACAAATGGGGAGGGACAGAGGAGCCTCAATACAGAGAGAGTAGATGTGGGCACTGATGGGAGAAGAGGCACAGAGAGGTTGGGACAGCATGAAACACAGAATAAGAAGTGCAGCAGAAGTCCTGCATGCCAGGAAATACGGTACAGAGGTGGGGACATTGGAGAAGCTCCACCAAGTTGTGTTTCTATAAGCATGAGGATCTTCTAACAGACAAATTCTGTTTCTCTGCTGAAGCAGGGCCTGTGGGAGTACCAGCCAAGATGAGAAGTTGCTTCTTGGGAGTAACCTGGACTCTCTGGATATGGCCCAAGGTCAAGCTTCCATGAAAGTGAGTTTCAGACATAAGGCTGCGAGGGATTATGGAAAGATTTGAGGGTGCCATCACTTTCACAGGGAAAGGTGTGAGGGAGAAGATATGCAGCTATGACAGAATGGGATCAGGAGATGACAGGAAAAGTCAGAGCTAGACTGAAGGGCAGGGGCCCACTGCACAGAGCATTCTCTTACTATTTATTCTGGTTTCCATAGTGCCAGAACTAATAATCCCTCCAGCAGTGCTAAGGGTCACAGGGCAGGAACGCCTCTGAGTCAGCCCAGGTCTGACAGAGCTTGTGCTGAGATGGAGTTAATAAAATCCTGACGAACCTAAGCTGACTTTGCAAGGTCAGGAGGCTTCATATACTGATTCCCAATCCATCCCACAATGTTCCCATTATCCTTTCATCATCCTGGATGTCCCTGTGCCACCCACTCCCCAGCGATGGAGAGCAGACTTCAGAATCACACTGTTCTCCTAAACGAGCACTCAAAACACACACTAGTGAAGAAAGTGGCTGATTTTAAAAACCGACCTTGGCTGTCCAGAATCCCCACCACTGTTTTCCCAGCAGTGGCATGGCACTGAGAATGGCCAATGCAGAAGGTGCAAAACTTTGTGTCCAGGCGAGAAGGTCCTTCTGACCATCACACCAAGCACTGCTGTGTCACGGACACATCTTGTCTTGCAGCTCAGTGCATCAGACATGCCCTGACACGAATCTGCACTGCTTATGGGAACCTAGTAAAAAGGTATTCAGAAAATTTGAGTCACTGCTCTAGTCTGAAAAAAGACCTTTTTTTCAGTTCCCAAGAGTCATGTTGTCTAGACCTCTGGCCATCCATTCTGCTCTTTCCTGGATGCTTCCAACAGGCCTACAGAGCGCTGCTCAGAGCAGAAATGGCTCTGAGCTGCACCAGCTACACAAATGCCAAGCAGAATGGAAAAATTATTTTGCAGGCAGACTCCTGTCCATATATTCTAGCATAATATTCATGGCACAGCATTGTTGATTCATAGCCATTTTCTGAACTCTTGCAACTGCCCATCTGTTTTCTGCAGACCTGGTGTCTCACCAGTCATTCTACATTTTGATTTGCACAGCTGATTATTCCTGTCGAACCACAATTTAGAACTTGTCCTCGATGAACTGCATCACATTTATTTCAGATCAGTTCTCCAATATATCACATTAATTTTGAATTCTAATCCTGTGCTCAGAGGGTTTACATCCTCCCCCTGGTTGGTGTCATCTGGAAATTTTGCATGCAGATTCTATCGTCTAAATCATTAATTAAAATATTGAATATTTTCTGGCAATCCAGGGCAGAATCCCACTTGACAGATCCTTCTGGTTTGACTGCGAATCACTACTAATTATTCTGAGAAGAGATTTCCAGCCAACTGTGTACCAACCTTGTAGCCCATTGTGCCACCTTGTTTATGAGAAGCTGAAAAGACTTCCAAAAATCAAAATATATTATCTCTCTACTTACAGGAAAACTAGGCTCCACTGACAAGGCACCTACTAGGGAAAAAAAAAAAAAAAAAAAAAAAAAAAAAAGAAGGCAAATTTATTTATCATATTGTTATCTACAGGCTAATTATTAAAAAAATTCAGTTGACTATTTGATTAAAACCTTTTTCCACCAAGAATATAAGATAAGCTAGCTACTCCAAAGGGGACAGGTAAGCCCCTAGAAGAGTTTATATGTAGGTGCAGTGTCTGCTTTCACAGATTTTGTGAACCTAAACTGTCCTCCAAACGTTCTCCAGTGTATCCACTAATTGTTCAGAGATTGCTTCAGCTATGTCTGATAGCTTTCACCCTATGTTGAAAAGATTATTCAATAAACTCCATCTTGTTCCAAAACGCCCATTATCCTCCCTCATTAGTTTATAATCTGTTCTTTTCCTGCTCTAGTTGGAATTCTTACCTTTCTCAAGGTCGCACTTCTTTTCCTGCCACTTGATTACAGATCACACTTTTAGGCAAAGAATGATAGAAAAAAATTACGTGAACTACTCAATCATCTCTGCACCATCAGGTCATGAGGTTTTTAACTGGCATTTTGTAATTCTCTGTCAACCAGTAGCCCAGAAACTAAGTCTTCCTCTTATTACTACAGAGGATGCAGTATGTTTCACTATGCTTTCAGTATGTTACTATGCTCTTTATTACTTGTACCTTGTTCTGTGAACTGGCCTACCTGATCTGACCCTCACATTTTTCTCGTCCTCTTTTACACTCATCTCCAATACCATATTGAGTTTCCACCTTCTATATGAGCCCTCAATTATCAGATCATACAATTTTGTCTTTTCTTACCCTTTTTTACATTTAGGGAATGCCCTTCACCTGAGCTTTTTATACTCTTTATTATGACTGGGAAAGAAAAAGTTATTTCCTTAAAAATTACCAGAATTTCTCAGGTTTGTATCCCAAGAAGCCTTACCTATCAGTTCTATGAGATCAATGCAATCTATTTTCTTGCATACTATTGCTTTTATTCTCAAATTCTCTCTTCTCACCTTCTGAAGAATGACAGGCTCACTCTTTCCTGATTGCTGCCACTCAAATTGCATTTTACCGTCATAGACTCATCCATCTCTTTCCTCATCAAGCCTAGGAGCACTTCCCTTCCACTGCTCTTTCTACATTCTGTAATCCTGAACCTATTATACTCACATGATCTACTGAATTTAGTATTTAGTCTGTAAAGTGAAAATATTCTAAATGTTTGCTATTGTTTGGTAACATGACTGGGTGATAAAATGATAAAATGACTGGGTGAGCCCATCTCTTGGGACAAGAGCCATCTGCAAAAAAAGGGAATCTTTGGCATCAGTGCCAGTAAAATGAACATACAGACAAGATCAAAATATCTCCTAGCCATGACTGTAAACCTTTCCAGGTCACAGCAACTAGCAGAGTGGAAAGGAGGTTTAGGAAATACTCTGACCGTGACTACAGAGGCACTGTCCTCCCAGGCTCCTTTTGCCAGGACTCTGGTCAGCTGTAAATTGAAATGATTACTCTTGTTGTTGCAATAGCTGCAGTCACTTAGCATGTCTAGATTCAGTGTTGACACAACACAGGCTTCAGATATCAAAGCTTCTTTGTACAAATTAACTCCCTTCTCATATGGCCATGCCCCCTCTGCTGCTAGCAGATATTGTTCTCTCCTACAGCTAAACTGGCACTCCAACAAAAGAAAAAGAGCACTGCAGCAAGGATCTGAGGAGCAACCATATGCACCTGCCATTACATTTTTATTGCAACTCTTAAATTAGCATAACACAGTCCAATGGATTTCTCTGAGAAATATGTACCTACCCACTGTTTATTATTGCTGAGTACATCATATAAATCTAACAAGGAAGAAAGATCTCCAAAAAGCAAATATAGATATCAATTTGATACAAATTGGAAGTTTTCCCCTCATACAAAGAAAATATAATTCAGCCTTTTCCTTTAACAAGTCTCCTGAACATATGGTGCACCTTAATGGTTAATAATTCTTTAGTACAGCTGCCAAGATTTGAATATGTTTATTAACATCTTTACTTAAGGGCAATTCCAAAGGAATATAAGACTTTCTTACAGGAGACCAAGCAAGCTTCATGCCATTAAGCCACCAGAACAGGTCTGAATCTTCTGGGTTGCCAGCACAGTCTGACTGCTGTCCTGGGCTTCCAAGGACCTCCGTTTCATCCCTCTGAATTTTGTGCAGCTCTGCTTGCCAGGTCTTTTCCATCCAGCAGCAGTCATGAGGTTACCAGCTTCCCAACACACCCCACCCAAGCATCTTGGTCACAGTGCCAACTTCTGGGAGCTAAGGGATAGCAGACACAGTGGCAGAAGAGTGTAAAACTGGACAGAAAACAATATGGTAATGCAATCTTGGAAGTAATAGCATTTCCAGCAAAGGAGAGAGCCATGTAAAGGAAGAGAGCAGATATCCTCACAGTTGGGAATTTTGGTGGAAAGCAAAAGAGAGACAAAAACTCCTAGGAAAGAGCTGAGCACTGGCAGAGAGCAGCAAAGACAAAGAGGACAAGAACATCAGTGGGGACCTTTAGGTGTGTGCTGCTGGCTAGACAGAGGAAGCAGAGCCCTGCGGCTGTCCCAGACTTCACACCTCCCCTCAGCACTGGAGCACATGTGGAGGAGAGCTTCCTGTTTCCTCTCCTTCAGAACTCATCTCACTGACACACACAGTAACCAGGCTGTAAATCAAAGCAAGGCACCAGAGATGGTTCAGAGCTGCACCACCACTCCAAACCGCTGTGTTGGTGCAGCTGGACACAGAATCACACCCCACTGCAGCCAAAACTCCTTCTAAAGGAATATTAGAAAATATTAGAAAAATAAATGTCTTGCACACCACTAGTTTACACTGTGGTACTAATCCATTATCTAGACCTACTAAAACAAGAGCAATATCCAGTTGATTTTCTATGCATTTTTGCTGCATCTCAGCTGGCTGGCAGACATGGAAACAAAGCAGCAGGATCTGCTCACCCTCTTTTCCTCCTCCCACCTCTCAAATCAGAAACCATCCCATATAGGGAAAACACTATATGAACTCCAACTTTACACTAGAGGGAGCTTTCCTCAGAAAGTCACACCACCGTGGCAACCTCTTTCTCATTACATAACTTCCAATCCATCTACAGAGAAATTCACCTGAGGTGAAACAGTTAGCATTTAAACCCTCTTGTTCAGCCAGTTCAAGCACTGTAGCCGGACAGTGGTGCAGAGGGGGGAGTACAAAGAGAGCTGCCCAGAAATATGCTCCAGCAGACAAGATAAGGCTCAACACTGACATGTTGCTGAGAAGCCTCCTGACATGAACCATGACCATCCTGCAGCCTCACCAAACTCTTGTGTTGAGCACAAGAGCAACTTACAGACTACACTTTAATACTGACCCAAGAGACCACTCATGGTTAAGTTGTTAATGAGCACTTTTATGAGGAAAGCTGAGATAAATCTTCCCCAAGGCTCGTGGCCATCCGTATCTGAAGGCTGAAACATAGATAACGGTGTTCCTCACTGCTAATACAAGTGTTGAATTGGTCTTCAAGTGAATTGTTTTAAAATACTATTTAAACTGAAAGCACTACAAGATGCCAGTGACACTCAGGACCTATTAATTTTCTAAACTCCAGTAAATTGTCCCAAGAATATGAGCAGAACTAGAACAGATTTTCACTTACCTGTGAAAGCATTTGTGGCCTGAAAACCAGCTTCCTGCATACTGCTCTTCCAGAGAAGCTTGAGATTCCCGTCTCAACCTGTCCTTACTGGAGACAACCGCTGAGCTCGTTGCTGTCAAGTCACTTCCATCTTAGCTCGTCAGAGTCCATTTCTCTCTCCATTCCTGTATTTGGCACCATCCAGTTCCCACCTGTTCCCAGGTCTTTCGATGTGTACGCGGAAGGGATCTGCACTGAACCTAAGCAGAAGTGTTGGACAGTCCCATCAACCAGCCAGCCAGAGGATTTGTGCCATGATGAATGTGAAAATGAAGCAAATCACCGGTCAAGACTTCCCTTCCCTTTTACAATTAAGTTCTAATCCTGTGTTCATCCAGCACCATTTTTTCAGGTCTCGGCCAATGGTGATCTTCAATTGTCTCTCCTCTCTTGTGTTCCTCTCCCCTCAGGCACACTCACTGAGAAATTAAAAAAGAAGAGATTATGTTTCCTGATGACCTGTAGCAATACTAAAATTAACAGACTCCAGGGAACAAAAACCCAAAATACATTATCAGGGATTGATTGTACACATTAAAAGAGATCTTCAGAAGGCAAATCTTGCGATTTTGCTGAGATGCAAAGTGTGACCACACAGCTCTTTGAAGTGCAAAGAGGAACAGTGCTGAGGGTGTCATATGCATCTCTGAGAACATGATATGATTTACATTTCAAAAGCCATATTTAGCAGAGATGGGGGCAGCAATACAATAACAAAATTGCAGTTAAAAGAGAAAAAGAAAAATACTCAAGGCTCTCAAGTCTAGTCTATTCAAAACCATAGTGAAATTATTAGCATTTCATATAGCTGCTTCCCTCCTTTTCTGGAGCAGGAAAAGAGAGAGCTGTGTGCCAACACTATATATGAGATTCTTACAGTCTTCTGTGGTTTAAACCTGTGCATTTCTTCCTGTCAATTACCAAACTTTGTAAGTCCTTTTTATGTTCTTTGTATGTCCGATTATCTTTTAAAATCTCCATTGTAACACAGATGACACAATTCAGACGCCTTCAGACATTCAGTGAGGTTAAAAACATCCACAGTCTACACAGCAGAAAGGTGGCTACATTTTTCTTGATACTGCTCCTTCTATATAGCATGGATACTCACAGATCACTGAAAACTAGTTGTTCCATTTCCAGCTTTTAAAAACTAGGAAACAATTACTTTAATGGGGTGAAGGTGAACAACAGACAGGCACATATTTAAGGAGAAGATTATTTTAGAAAACAAGGAAGAAAAGAGGACTTGGGGGAGAACCAAGTCACTCCCCAGCCATCCTGCTCCTCGTGCAAAGATGCTTGGCTCACTATCTCCCAGCTCAGCAGCACAGGCAGGTTGTAAATATACCCGTGATGATTTTATGACCTACTAATGGATTTTAGATGATGAATCTAGCCAGGGCTTGCAGTACTGGACTGGACCCAAGGTCCACCTGCTTGGTGGACCCATGTCAGAGTATGGCAGTCCCAGCAGCAGCTGCTTCGCTGAACAGCACAGGACCCAGCTCAGGGAGCACGTGGGAATAACGCACTGCTCGCTCCCCAGCCCCGCTTCACCCTGCACCCTGTGATATATGTCCTAAAGTTAATTCATGTTAAAAGATATAAGATGTAATTCACCCCCTATAAATATAAGTTTTATTTCTAATCAAGTATACTACGGGTTAACTGAGACGAAAGCTGCACGGAGAGGGGTACAAGGAATTTCTTTTGCCAGAAATTACACAGGAGGGACACAAGAAACTATGCTAAGAATTACATGAAAAGGGACACGAGGATACCTCTGCCAGGAATCGTTAAAAGGAAAACAAAGACAACGGAAAAGGGAGATGGAGAACCCGGAGAACCAAATGATTACATCAGATCAATATCTCATGCGTCTCCTCCCGACATTAACATCTCTACACCGCACCTGGACACAACCATCAAATACATTGTCTTCCTGGGAGAATCCATTCAAAACATCAGAACCCGAACATGAATATCTAATGAGGCTGCCTCGGAAGAGGGAACCTTGGAGTCCCGAGTTTCTCTCAGCGATCCAGTGTATAAAAAGAGACTGCTCCAAGCCAGAAATGTGAACTTGGGGGGTGACATACTGACTGAGTGTGTTACCGCGTTCACCCAGCACCAGTCCCGGGCTCCATGCTGTCCTTTTAATTGTGGCTTTCAGAGACTGTCATTTTGTCTCTCAATAAAATTCTAAAATTTTGATTTATAGAATTTGGGTTATCGTATTTATTACAACCCTGACCTGCAAGATCTAGAGGTGAGCTTATATCCGAAACACAGGCCTGAATATCCCAGAGTCCAACATGGCAGAGAACATTCTCATGTTCCTTGGGGTACAGTCAGCCAGGCCTTGAGGACACCATTAGGGACCCACCTTGGGTGAGGGACAAAAACGGATCTCTGCTCAAGTGGGCCACTGAAACCAAGTGAGCCTGACACCTGCTGAATGTCATTTTCCTGGCAACACAGTGAATGAAAGCTAGCTGCCAGCAAAGATGAATCTTAATGGTATTGTTCTTTTACCCTGATTTCATTATGCCACTGTTCCTAAAGAACACGTTTTTGTCTCAACACACAGCACAGGAATGACTGATTAGTTACTTGTATTCAAATCTAATCATTTGCATTCAGATCAAATAAGGTTACAGAACAGATTTTAAATGTTTTCCCCATTTCTTACCCAAATATCTCAACCTAATAGAGAAGAAAGTGGAATTTAAATGGGAGAAAGAAAAAAAAAACTTATGTGTAGTATCTTTTATGAGAAAACACTGCATAAAAATTTTAGGATAGTGTTTAAAAAGCCATTATTCCTGAATATTATATAGGTCCTGGAGATACTTTTTCAACCCTTTGAAGTGCTCAATGCAACTAATAACAATTTCATTTGAGGGTATTTTATTCTAAAATATATACAACAGAGCAAGTATAATATACATACACAGCAGCATATAGTTCTTTTGGGTCTTAACTTTGTGCTAATTTTTCTATAATGACTATAGGTGGATGCTGCACTTATTTCCCAAGCTTTTTCTCTAGAGGCCTGAGTTTCTTCTATATTTATAAGAGGAGGTCCATATTTGCATTTACATTTTCAGTCTTATAACTTTTGATTTTGGTTTATAAACCCAAAATTTTGATGCTTCTATTTTCAACATTTTCATTTCACATCTTAGAGATATTCAAGAGATGTGCAGTAATACGTTAGCATCCAGGGAAATTCTCCTATTTTTATTTCTATATATTAGATATAATAAACTTCTAATTCTTAAAAGAATAAAGTATTTTCACTTTATTGAAAATTAATATTTTATTAAAAGAATAATTATTCTCCACATCCTCGACAGTTCTGCTGAACCATTTAAGAACCCAGTAGTGCTGAAGAAACACTACAACACAAGCACTTTCAGCAACCACTGCTTCTTCTGATAGAAAGATGTAATTTTAACAACATTACAAAAATGTTAATGTTTAACAACATTACTGAAACATTTAGAGAGTTCATTCAGACCTTAATATATAAAGGATAGTGCACTGCATCAGGTTTAAGTCCTTCCTTAAGGACTCAAGCAAAAGTAGATGCTGGTATCTCTTGACTGCCCTAAGTGAGCATTTCCTATCACTGCAGAAGCGCTCTCCTCCTGCACCAGATGACAAACTCAGAGGTGGCTGGCAGGATGGAAGGAACAGGAGCAGGCTGTTGGGGCAAGCCTGTGCAGTGCTCAGCACTTGCTGGGCCTTGTCACAATTCAAAACCAAGTTCAGTACTTCTAAAATGCTTCTCCCTTACAGCTACGTAGGCTATTTGATGATCCTTTTCATTAGACAGGCTTTAATCAGTCACATTTGCCCAATTTCAGGTTTTAGATTACAAATGCATCCAGGGGAAGATGACAAAACAGCCCAAATGATACCACAGCAAATAAGGAAAACTGAAAATTCTGCTTAAAACAGCATGTAGAGCTACAACCTTTCTATTGTACTTCACATTATCCAGAAATTTTCCACTAAAGTTGAGCTTATGTTTAAAGGGAGGAGGTTTGTGTTTGTTTCCCAACACAGTGGCATGTTTGCATGCATGGAAAGGGTCAGGACTTCTGCTGACACATTTCAGCATGGCTCAGCCATGTGTTTATCTTTTGTACCAGCGTGGTGCAGAAATGCTGAACCAACCTGCTTAAGGGCCCCAAAAAGTGAAAATACATATCTAAAAAAGAGAGAATAAACAATACTGATAGAACTATAATAAGGTGTGATCTTTGATGCAAAATTTTCGGAACCTGCAGAGACCCCAGTGGGAATTGATTAGATGGCAAGAGAAAATGCAGACTCGAAAGACGAGAGATTTTCTCTTTGCTCCATCTGTTGCCTCCTTTCCAATAGCAACACAAACTCTGCTTCCACTTCTGCTTTCATTCATCCACTGCAGGGTTATATGAGTCGCAGAAGCAAACCAGAGCAAACCATTGTGCTGTATAAATCCGTTGGCTGTGCTATAAGAAAAATCAAATCCATTTGTTTTCATCCTGTCCACTTTTCTCAGATTTGGTCCTGAGAAAGACACCACCACCTGAACCTCACAAGAATTGCAAACAGAAAGTATTTTGACTGTTTAACACCTTATGTGACTTACATATTCTCACAGTATATTTAGCTAATAAACCTGCAATTTTTTCTAAACATTTGAAGATGCAAAAGGGTCACGGTAAAAAAGAATCTGAGGGAGAAAAGTAAGCAAAGAGTGTAATTAAATTCTGCATTAATATCTACATTTTATGAAGTATTATGAAACCATCAGCCAGGACAAGACTGGAGGAACTTGTTCTGAAAGAAGAAGTGAAATATCGTTTTTTCCAGGACTGATATTTCTGTAACATCTTGAAAACCTCAAAAGCACTGGCTGACATCTAAATGCTGCAAAATGGGTTTTTTTGTTGTTTGGAGAGGGGATTTTTCCATTTCCTTTCACTAAATAAAGTCTGCTTCTCTGGCCCCTGCTTTGGTTCCCACACAAGCTTTAAGAACTCAGTCAATGTGTTGCCAGAAGAGCTAGGGCAATGGGAAGCACTTCCTGTGATAGCCCTTGGCATCCTTTGGGATGCTGAAGGACAGCATTTCCCTAAGGTGTGCTACACATTTCCTAACAGGAATATCTGTACAGTAAGCCCAAGTATTCACATTTTTAAGAAAGTAACTGAACAGTTTGTGAGCCGTGCTTTAAATTAAATAATCGAGGGGAGCACTCATGCTTGGATTTCTTGCTTTCAGGTGAAGGAGTGTAAAAGGGGAGAGAGCTGGAGCTACCCTGCCCTGCCCTCCCTGTGGTCCCTGCAGAAGGCAGGTGCGGCAGAGCCCAGCGGGAGCTCGGATGCTGCCGGCACCGATGCGCTCCGCGGATGAAAGGAGGACAGAAGCATGGCGGGCTGAGCTGGCAGCATGACTCCAGCTCAATGGGAGATTTAAGCACATCTCCAAGGAATAAAGTCTCCTCACTGAAACCCACACAAGTACTGAACTATCCACACGCTTAAACACTCTGCTGAAGTAAGGCTTATACTTCCCAGAGGTTAAGGCAGCATGGACTTGGATATTTCTCTAAGAAGTTTCTGGTGAGAAAAACACTTCCAACATTTTGTTTTTATTGAACTGGTTTTTTCAAAATATCTTTTAAAGTTTGCTAAAGCCATTTAAAATTAAGTTCTTGTACACACATATAGCTCACCTCTCCAGCTCCTTTTGGATTTACCAAGTTTTCCAGGCTTTGGTTTTGCTTCTTATAGAGTTTCTAAACTAGATAAATTTATATCGACCAATTATACCTAATCTTTTTCAGTGGTAATGCCCGCTTGTTACTGTGTGATCCTCATTTCTTTTTATTTTATTTACTTCTTTCTATAATCTGTCTTCCTTCCAAGATAGCATTGCACCAGTGCTCAGTAAATCCTGCTTCTGGGAAAAAATACTACGTTCCATAACTCAAAGACCACTTAAAAAACTCAAGGCGACTTTGACAGGAGACCATACACAAATCAGCCAGAAAACCAGATGTTCAAAATATGTTTAACCAAGTGCATCTTTCTCTCACACGTATACACACATATAATTTGTTTTTACTTTCAATCTTTGATATTTGCATAGGTCAGTTGTGACTTTTCAAACAGCTGCTGTATTTTACTTTTTTGGTGCATTTCAGTGACATAAAAAATGAATTTCTATGTTTTGTTATACACATTTATATTCCTACAGATATTATCAGATACTCATAAGCCTGTCAGGGAATTGTGTCCAAGCTTCTTCTTACTTCATATTTGTTACAGCACTCCCTAAACTGGGGCAAGTGGAGGACAAGCAAAGCAAGATGGTCTTTCTTTATCAGCTGAAGCAGAAAACAGGTCTTGAAAAGAGGACGTGTGGCCAAACCCCAAGAGTTTTTTCTAGCCTGTTAAGAAGATGTTCTATAAAGCAATATATTTGCCAAACATCAGCACACACTGCAAAATACATTGTAGACAAGATCCAGTTAAAAAGGAAAAGGATGACTGTTTCAGTACAGACACTTCTCTTCCCCTTCCTCCTTCTGTTTATTTCTTTCTGGAGTGAATCAACAAGCTGAAGCAATGGTAAAAACAAATTGGTCTGTCTGGTAGCTTCATGCTTGGTAACCATATGGTAACCATATAGAAAGTAGTATTTCCCAGAATCACAGAATATGCTGAGTTGGAAGGAGAATTGTTGAGTCCAACTCCAGGCCCTGCACAGCACCATCCCCAAAAGTCACACCATGTGTCTGAGAGCACTGCCCAAACAGTTCTTGAACTCAGGCAGCCTTGGTGCTGTGAACACCTCCTTGGGAAGCCTTTTCACAAAGGAAGAAATCTTATAAATAACTGATAATGCACACGAACATGCCACATACCCTTCCATTCATCTTCTTAAGTGAACTCATTGAATCCTCTATTTTCTATCTCTGCAAACAAACTAAGGAGCCATACATTTTACCTTAGCTGTGCTGACAGAATGCATTCAGTGGAAAACTTTACTAAGATCCCCACAGCAAGCTACTGGATTTGGATGAGGTAATTATTGGGAGAAAGCATACAAGCTGTGTTACGCGGTGCGAGTAAGAAGCTTGCATTGTTTATTTTTGGAACTTAATAAAACTACAATTATCAGAATCTGTCACAAGAAATCATTAATCATGCTGCTCTATGAACCTGACCAAAGAAAAACATGACCTCTGAATTTTATTTGCCAAAATAACAAAAAGATAGTAAGCGCAGAATCCAGTCTCAGTATTTTTCCAGAGGAACAAAGGGTCACAATTTGAATTTGCAGAAGGTTGGTAAAAGTAAAAAATTACACTGGGCAGATTGAGAAAAAGATGACAAATTTTTGACTGGTGTTTCTGTGATTCGTTTGAGAAATGAGCAGTAGACAGAAACCATGGGAATTCTGCATATCTCAAGACTTTGAGTATCCAACATCCAGCTATAATCCAAAGGGCATTTAGCAACCCTGCACACCACTGGAAAAACAGTGGTTGTTAATCACAGAACCTGACCACCCTGACAAGCAGTAGGATGGGTAAGTTACTCATTTAACCCTGGAGTGCCACAATGGATATGTGAGCAAGGAGGGGACACATTAGGAGAACACAATACAGCCACTGCTGATCTGCAGTCAGACCATCATCAATGTGGAGCTGAGCATAAGATGAGACACATTTTTCTCCTTCTCCACTCCCACAGAAACCCATTGCTACTTCAACAAAAGCGTTCTTCTGGCTCCCTTTCACCTCATCCTGAGAACCCACCACATAGACGCACCCACTGTATGTTGTTTACAAGCTCTCCATTTGCCAAGTTCCTGGTTTTTTTTATCAGCCAACACAAGCTCCCCAAGCTCTTTATTTAGGTGTTAAGGTGTAACAGGAGCACATGGTTATTTGCCATCTCTGTGCATTTCTGTTGCATAATAAAAGCAAATGGGCAGTGCTTCTTTTCTGGAACAAATTTTAATCATGTCATGCATGCCCATCATCTCCAGAAGTTCCAGCATCAGGCTTCCCCTCTCCACTGACAGCACTTTCTGGGCAAGGGCATCACACCCCCCAATAAAAAGGTGCACAGATGACAGCAGCTTCTCCCACTGCATAGACTAGAGCAGCCAAAACTCCTGTTACACACAATGAAGATACAGACACACATACCTACTTGGCTCAAAAAAGTCAGACTTGTGTGGATCTAGCCAAGCTGCACTTTGTTTCTGAACGCAGAAATATCTGCAAGTTGTTCTGGAAAGAAAATGTAGAAGATAGTACCTCTCATGTGAAAATCTCAAGCTTCTTATGGACACAGAATGGCAGAGCCCTCCCACAGTACAGGGCGCAATGGAAATAAAAATATACGGGAATTTAAAAATTCAGGGGTTAATAAGAGTTACCCAGAATGATCCCAATTTCTGCCAAAACAAGGGTACAATTGAAAAAGTACAACACTATGCTCATTTTCACAAATGCAAAATGCATAAGAAAACAGCTCTAACTGTAATGAAAAAAGAACTGAAGCTGAAGAGACACGCAGGGGTGAGGAAGCTGCTGGAGAATGAAACTACTAACTTGGAGTATAAAACTACTACCTGCACAGCACTGGTGTTTGTTACACACGACTCTGGGAAGTGAGTGTGCTCAGCCAGGACATCACATCCTGTGCACCTGCGCCATGACCAGTGAAAATCTTCTTCTGCTCAAGAGTCAAACATGAGTTATACAATTGAATTAGCATAAACTGACAGCATATTATTTGAAGAAACACTGATAAGTCGTAAGTTTCTGGAACGCTGTATCAGTCAGTGCAATTAACGTCCATCTGTTGGGGGCAGCAGCTGTTCAGGAGGGCAAGGAAAGTAAGAGGAAAGTCCACTAGCACTTTATGCACATTACTACACAAAATTAGTTCTAGCTTCCTGTGAATCAAGCCATGCCACAAAACTTCATTTGGTTTATTGACAGTGTCTCAGGAGCCAACGTCATCTGCGTGCTGCGTGAAGAAATGCAAATGGAACATTATCCAGACAAGAAAAACCCAATTTGAAGAAAATGTTGACAGCACTGAGCACATCAGCTACAGGCTGTTCCCAACACTACTTGGAGCAGCACAGGAGACAGAGGCATTCTGCAATGTAACTGCAGTCTGTGCAGTGCAGTCTCATGTGTATGCCTCTCCCAGCCTAGAGAAGGCGTGCAACTATTTCTGACTGCACAGATCCACTTTACTTCCAGTACCACAGAAAACTTAAAAAGATGTATGACTGTATCTAGAAGGGACCCTTGTTATAACAAATACCTAAAGCTTCTCCTATAGAACAGCACCAGATTTTAGAGGACCTAAAAACCCTGAGGTTTGCTGATGCATACCCTACCGGTTTTTTCACACTAAACTACAATCATCTACACGAAGTAATAGGAGTTTTAAATTCGTGTTTGCCTCCATTAAGACCAGATCTCCATTTTGACCAGTACCTAGCAAAACTGATATGTTTAAAATGCATCTCCATCATTATATTATCCTGAGCTCTGAACTTATGGGAACAATCCAGAGACGCAAGTCATTGCTTCGACATGGTCTCCTGCTGCTCTGCTTTCCAGATCATCCACTCGAATGTTATACTCTGAATGACACTAGATAACAACGACATTAATATGGATCAGAAACCATATCCAAGCAAAACTTTCTCCTGCATCTACAGTGGTTTTGCCCACGCCACACTAAGGAAAAGGAACTCTGCCTTATTATTCAGTAATCCAGACAACACTGAAGAAAGTGCTCTTTCAGCATTTTTAAGGTATGTACTTTTGTGCCCCACAGTCAATGGGGCATAAGTAATTGCCTCAGAAAGTCTTAGCTACAACTAACAACACAATTTTACTCCAACTTTCAACACATAAATGAGAAAAGGAACAAAAAAAAAAAAAAAAAAAAAAAAAGGGTTACATGGTACATGTACATGACTTGGAACATTGGACTTCATATTTCTGGTCATGTTATCTGATCTCTCTGGGCTTCAGATCCAGTCACTAAAATACATGTAAATTCTACCTGTGGATTAAGGGGCTATAAAAAGCTTAGGGAACAAAAATCTTACTGTTGAAACATACAGAAAATGCTAAAGAAGAGCTTTGATCAGTTTGATTTTGTTCTCAAGAGAGTATATCATTCTGCCAAAATCCAAACCAACTCTCTTAGCACTGTAAAATCATGCCAAAGAAACACTTTTAACTAAGTTAGAGTCAATGATTCTTTATTTCCAGGTAATACCTGGAATATTCTGCTTTAAGTCTGGCCTTCTTCAAAAAAATCTATTGGAAAGCTACTCACAAAGCTCACAAAAACTCACATGAAAAGCACATGTGGGAAGCAGTATCCTGAGCTGATCAGCTAAATCCCATGTCCCAGAAAACCACAGCTCTTCTCTGCGATTCCCCATTACTCAACACGCAAAAAGCAAAGAGGTCACTTTTTTCCTGTGCTTGAAGGACAGATTTTTACATAAACAAACTGCATAAAGGCATGGGAAGCAATGCTGTAACAAGCTGAATCTTTGAAATTCCCGAGAAGTTCTTGCTTAGCACAAATAAATATAAGAGAATCTCAACTTACTCCAGCTTTAATTCATGAAGCATTCCTAATCCTAACTGGCAAAACCAAACAAGAACACCAAGTGTTCATTAAGAATATCATGTTTGTGTAATATGGTGCCCTATCTATTTTCTACCCATGTTTTTTAATAATAGATATATTTTAACATGCCCTTGTTGTATTTTAAAATCATTCCTGCTATGCCCACATACAGTGTCTGGATGCAACTGGGACCTGTAACTTCATGGAACTGAAGAAGTATGTTACTAACACAACACTGACAGCACCTTCTTCAGTAGCAGGGAGGAGAGGTTGACCAAACAACTCAAAAATTGGCATTCTTATGAAAGAAAATGGGGCTGGTTTATTTTTCTCAAGCAAACATCCCGTTCAACTGCTCTCTTCTCCTGCTATCCCTGCATACCACTCCTTAGCTTTGTTTTGTGTTTTACAACAAGCTTTAAAGTACAACCCCACAACTTTG
This sequence comes from Hirundo rustica, assembly GCF_015227805.2. Taxonomy (NCBI): domain Eukaryota; kingdom Metazoa; phylum Chordata; class Aves; order Passeriformes; family Hirundinidae; genus Hirundo; species Hirundo rustica. The sequence continues at coordinate 54,064,613 of NC_053450.1, read as the reverse complement.
ACTTTCAAATGTCCATGAGATTACATGGGCAGTATTTCAAGCCTACCTGTCAGTCCTCTCCCCCACCACCACAACCTTCTGCAGTAAAGGCAGATTCCTATAGGAAGAGCCTGCACAGTTGTAATTTATAAATAATTACAAACTGTAATTAAAGCTTCACAGCCACAAACAGAAACACTGCAATCTCGTGTTAGAAGAAAATAATGATCTCTGCAGATGAACAATCATTATCTTCCTTGTTCAGCCATGGAGCTGCAGCTTTGTATTTCCCAGCTGTTAACTTATCATCAGTCTTACCATAAAAACAGAATGCTTTTTGGCTTTCTATCCCACCCCTGCCCTCTGCCCCCCCCCCCCCCCCCAACCTTTAAAACAAGTAGAAAATGTAATGAGAGTCTGACTTTGTGCCTTTGATAATTAAGCTTCCAATATCACAGAATTTGTTCTAACAGGAGCATCTGCTTGCTGCATTGCAGCCCTACAGCTAAGAAAGCATTTGACTTATTAATAAAATACAATAAAGAATTGAACATCTGGGTGGGAAAGATTCACAGAAAGGGAGAAGCTTGTTCCCCTCTCAAAATATTCAGGATACAGCAAAGCTCATCCAAATAAAATGTAGTTTCTTCTGTTGAGGAAGCAGCTGGAATCAATGATGCTGATTATTCTTATTGCACTATATCCTGCTGTAAGAAACAAACCTACTTAGAAGAAACAGAGGGGAAAGCAGGAAAATCCCTCCTGTAATAATCTACAATAGAGTTAAAAGCTCCTGATAGTGCAACGCATTCCCATGCCCAAGGAACAGGCAGATGGGTATACATAAGTTCTTTCTGCTAACAGCGCTGGCAGAAAAGGGCTTCATATCAACACTTCAAATACTGAAAAGAGAAAACAGGACAAAAATAAAACAAGAAACACTAAGATCCCAGAAGAGTTAAATAGCTAGAATTTTGGATCAACAATTTGAGCATCTTATATAACACAGTTCATCATATGGTACCCAGTCACTCATGCATCAAGAGCAGAAACTGGGTTAACTACAAAATTTCTCAGAAACAAATTGAAACCTTGATTTTAAAACACTTTTAAATGTGCCAGATACTTCAGTACACTGTTCAAAGTTAATTACCATCAAACTAAATATCTGTGCCTCGCATTCTTTTTAAATGCAAAATCCATGGGGCTGTATGCAGATCCCGCAAATGGCACTCGCTTTCTGTAAGGCTATGCAGTATTTCTTCGCACCTCTGAGCTAAGGGAACATGGAGGTGTCAAAAAAACCTTTCTGAAGGAGGATGGACATCCCAGAACCCAAAGGTAAACTGGAATCTTCCCTTCGGCAGTGATGCAATTGACTTGACTGCATCGCCCCACCTCCAGCTGAAAAGCATACACCCGGTGCCCTGGGGACCAATGCCTGCCCTGCTATCTTCTGGGACAGCAGAAAAACATTAAGGGTTACTGTCACTCTGTCACCCCCAGAGGAACTGCATCAGGTCTATCTTCCTATGGCAAATGGAAGAATTACTTTTCTGAGTCCCATTTTTTGGAAGGAGTAGGTTGCTACCCGGTACATGCATAAGCTAGCAAGACTGATCCTGATTTATCTAGACATTTTTCTGCCTCTTCTTATCTCTTCTAGCTTAAAATTCCTTGTCTTGTGTTTGTTGGTGTTCTTTGTTCTTAAACAAGATGCATGAAAAAGCGACCAAAACGATCTGTAATATATCTGTTCCTTACCATGATGACAGAACTAAAAGCAAACCTACCAACACCAGTATGTTAATTCAGTACACATTATGGATTGGTAATGGGCCATTTTTAGTCACATATATCTTCACAATTTTAAAAGTCAAATGTTTTGCTACTGTTTGCATGATGTTATGCATCAAAATACATCGATGTAAACCTTATTTTCTTTTTGTTGAGACTTCATGACATGACTGAACCTCCACATTTATTTTAGAGTTCAGAAAAGGCTCTGGGCTTTTTTATGAAAATCATACAGAACTCACAAGGAAAAAAAAAAAACAAATATGCTTTTGCAGAGAGAGCTATGTGGATTTTTAACAAATAACCAAACGAAATTTACATTGTAGCCAGAAGCAAACATCAAAAACCCCAGTTCAGAGAGATAGTTTTTTAGCAACACAATCTCTTCAGGAAACTATTAGAATAGCACAAACTTAAAAGCAGCATTGGCAAAAACTGAATGTAGTTCAGTTCCGGTTTCCAGTTCAACACCTTTTTTTGCACACATACACTGTGCATTTCATATTCAGATGCATAATATAAACCACCAAACTGCACTTTTAACACGTCTGAACTGACAATGCCTAATTTTGATTGAAACAAATGAGAGAAGTAGGGCAACATACGAGCATTTTATAAGGGAAGTTAGCAGCAGTCACAGCTGGGATAAACCTCCACCCCTACAAGTGAGAAAGGGATCTAGTTTCCTCCTTTTATTTTAATCCTTCCTTCAAAAACCAGACGAATCTGCTAAATTAAAAAAGCAAAAAAACACTGTAAATGAACAGTCTGACAAGTGGTGAATTCAGGGAAAAAAAGTTATCTTCTCCCTCTTAATGAATGAAAATACATTCCTTCTCCCAATTCAAAAGAGCTTTCTTGCAGCCTTTTTATATGTCAGCAACTTGCAACAACCTCTTGACATTGTAAGTGCTACGCAAAATGTCTCTGGAAATTGTCAGTGTATTTGTGTACACGCTTGTGTGTAAATGTTTTTGTACAAAGCTCTGGATGCAAACTATGCCTGCAGTAAATGTTCTTTTAGAGCCCTTCATGGCATCACTGCAGACATTTTTCTGCTTCAAGAGAAGACTAATTTACACTAAAAGAAAAAATCACCACACAAGAATATGAGCCAGTCCTCCTCCAGGTGGTTTTGCCACAATTAGTAAAGCAATTTTGTCATGAAAGAGAATGGAATAGAGGCAAAGGAGACCTATGAAAATCTCATTAATTAAACACACAGCATTCAAATTGAAATCTATTAGCAATACTTCAATCCTAACTTAACAAATCCAGACTTTTCTGTTATGCCTGCTCCTTAGGAAAGCATGCCCATGGATGTTAAGGCTGGGTGGGGACAGCACAAGGTGGCTGTCAGCCATAGCACTGCCAAAAACCATTCACTTATACTTGGTTTTGGGAAAGCAAAAAGATCATCTGAGACAGTGGAGGGTAAATCTGTTTCCAACTGGTTCTTGATTCCTTGGATGAGCTCATCAGTAAAACATCACTGCTCATAATAGTCATGCATTGCACAGAGAGCTACGTTACGATTATGGATGTCACTAAAAAGTCACAGCCCTAAATTATTTTTCAAATGTATTATGCAAATGTAAGTAAATGTATTTATTTTTGCAACCAGCTGAATCATAGCAGAAGTAAACTTCCAGTTTTGTTTCCTTACTGAATTTTTTAACTTCAAATCTCACATACAGTCTATGCAGTAAATTATAATACAGCTGCCCAGAAAAGCACCTCTATAATGACAGTGAAACCGTAAAATGTAACTGCTGCACCTATTGCCCTTGGGAATGCTGAAGATGCTGGGCAAATGCCCTCTGCTCACATCATTAAAACAAACAAAGCCATTGTCATGAAATCATTCACTGTGCAGAAACTTTATAAGTTCTTCTATTATCTTTTATAGCTTAATTTGAGCACTGGGAATCTCTAGAGTGCTTTGCAGCACATTAATAAGAGACACTTGCTTTATAAAGTTTATCATTATTACTGTACTGCCTGTGTCAGCTCATTACACTCAAAGTTGGGAGTTTTATTTTAAAAAATTTTCCTCAGCCCAAGACCTGACTTTTTCATAAAGGCGGTGGTGGTTCCCAAGGTCTCTTTCACAGAACTGCTGCTAGTTCATTTTCCATAGTGCTTTAAGAGCCCATTATTATTAAAACTGCTGAAAGAATCTTCTCTGAAGTCATGAGGCACCAGCCCTTGATTGCACTGCTATCTATCTCACTAAAATCAGGGGCTACTAGAAGTGCTACTAGAAATTAAAAAAAAACCACTGGAAGTGGCAGCTGGCAAACAAGGGAATGTTTCAGTTTTTAAACAAACTCCAGTGTTTCATACAGTACTCTGGCTATGTGAATACTTTAGCACTTACATCAATCTTCATCCCATTAGTAAAGTTGAACCTGATGCGGATTCGGTCATTTGAGGGGTTTGAATACAGACATGGAGGAGCACTCAGGCAGCAGAGACCAGACCATTACCAGCAGCTTTCACCAGCACCACAACAATCCCTCAGGTCCTTTCCTGCTCTTCTGACAAAATCTCTGTGCAAGTGGATGCCCTAACACAGCAGTGACAGTATAAAGGTCCACAACTGGGATGGCCTGGTTTAATCCCTGAGGGCTAAACAACCCCTTTCCCTAGAGTCAATTCCGTGATGGCTTTCCCGAGGCTGCTGCAGCTCAGCTGTGTTAGTGAGCCTTTCCTGGGCCTCAGTGCCCAGGTGGGAAACACAGGTGAGACCCAGGGCTGGGTCACCCAACTCCACCCAGCTCCCACTGGGAAGGATCCATGGGGGTGTCATCAGCGGGGACTTGATGTTTCTGGAGCCCTCACCAAAGATGCCCACCTAGATGTGGAGCACAACCTGTAACACAGCACAGGGCACTTAGTCAAGCCCTCACGTGATGACTACAGCACATCAGCAGCACCACTGCAATGCCTTTGGCAGAGTTCTCCTAATGTCTGATGTTGTGCATGGCTGGTGTATTCCTGGAGGATGCCCAACAGCCAGATCTTGGCCTAAATCTTCAAACAAATAATTTCAAGCAAATCAACTACATGAAGTGCTTTTCAAATCATGCTTCACTTTGTTAATGAAAACTGGTTGTCAACACTCTTCCATGTTTTTTTTCCTTTAATGCTGCATCCTAATGCATTAACCGCATTGGATTTCTCCCAAAAGGGGTACAAGAAGGGACAGAAGGCACGTGCAGCTTTGCTAGACCATCAAAGGCATGTAGCATTTTTCTTAGAGAGTAAAAAGCATTATTTAAACTTCCGTTTCTTCATTGAACTTCTTTGAACAGAATTTGTTTACTCAATTAGTTCTAAAACCCAACTCCCTAGGCAAATAAATGATTGCTTAAGTATGATGATGTGTAATTAATATTCTCCATTTAGTTGCCAGAATATTAACTCATTTTTAACTATGAAATCTCACTAAATCATTTTAGAGACAGGTAAATGCAAAGAAATTTTTCCTCTATTTCTACCCAGAACCTTGTATACTCAAGAGAGTATAGTTAATTGATTTAAAAAAAAATTAAGAAATCTTAATCTCTTTACGATCAAGAAATATAAACGAAAACTAGTTTGAGTCTGATTAGGCTTGCAAAACTTCTCCATGGGCTCTGATACTCTCAAACAGTGGAGTCACATCAGCCTCATGTTGATGAAAGCATCATAAAACATTTCTCTTTCTGATCAAAGCATTGAAGACACAGTACAGAGAACATTATTAAGATGTTCAAATCATGTTCCTAAAAATGATCATGTCGTCCCCGGTCTGTTTGGGAATATGCACTAAGCCAATCAAACTGACAGGTGTTGCAGCAGAATTCAAGACAACCTATGTCCTGCTGATCCTGGAGCCCAGCAGTCCAGAAGCTCAGCCCTTTTCATATTGACTGTCTTCCCAGTACTCCCCAGCACAGCATTTATTTTACATAATTTGTGCTTTTCTCAGAGTACAGGATAAAATGCTTTCAGAAATGAAATACGAGTGTCTGATACTGCTTTTTTCCTTGTCCTCAGACTACTGCTTCAATCTTACTTAACAGCTCTGTTCAAACCCTGCTTTGATAGGAGAACCATGTACCCCCTCAAGGGCTTTTAACAGAGTTCTTTATTGCATCAGTTAGATGTGGGTACACTTAGGTGAGACAAGGAGCGCTTTAGTTGTTTTTATTGGAAGCACTGGAAAGCTAGGAAGCAAAAACCAAATTTCTGCCCAAATTCTAAATAAGCAAGGACCATAAGTTTCCCAAAAAAAGTTTCCCAGAGTACTTCCGTTTCACAAATGCAAAACATGCTCTATATTAATCCCATTACTGTAAACCGTGGAGCCATTCTGACTAAAATAAAACACACCGGAATGCAGGCAGCCAGCATGGAAAACTTCAGTCCAAAAGTTAAAGGCATGTGAAATAATATGCAGCTGAAAACAATCATACAATAGCAAATATTTAACGAAGAGCAGTAGTTAGATTACACACAGTTGTTTAACAGTATGTGCATGCGTATAGTTCACACACATTCCCTTCTCACTTTGGAAGCCTGAAGATTAGCAAAGCTTCCCTGGAAAACTTCTACAAGAAGTATTTCCCCTAATAGCAAAAACTTTCATTAATAATACAGAAAAAGGAATGCCAAGAATATGAGTGTAAATCCTTAGGCAGTAAGCAAGGTAGTTACCAAGACATTATTCTTGTATGAACACACACAACCCATCCAAACACGCACCGAGAGTCCACGATCTGTTTACAATTAAATCTGATGCATTTCCTTGTATGTGTAAAATATGAATGTGAAATATTTGAAATCTCTGGGTTTAAAAGCCTGTTCCTGTCTAGTTGGGACATTCAAGGAGATCTCCAAATCTCAGAGGAGGAGACTTCACCAAAGATGCTTCCCAGAAGAAAAAAACATACAAGGAACAACACTAACGTATTGTAACATTAATGTAATCTATTACATGGCTATGCAAAAAAATTTTTAAAACTAATTTGATGTGATAAGAGGGTAGTTCTTGGCTCCCAATGGATGCGGATGTAAAACAATCTCCAGAGTATTGTCAGAGCACTTCCAGGAGCTATCACCAAGACCACCATGGTTACCAACCACCTTGCAGGCACTGTATCTTCCACCCTCCCAGAACAGGAGTAGGAGATAATGCAGGCTTGACAGCTTCTGCCTGCTTCTAGGGTGAAGGCAGACATAGATGCTGTCATGATTCCGTGGTGTCGGCATGACAACAAAATTAATGCAGAGTCCACTAACCAAAGACAACAAATTTTAAAATTTCAACATGTGAATTTGTTCTGCTTAGAAAAAGTGGGGGAAACAGGATCCTCCACAGCTTGTCAGAAGAAAGGACAAATACTGTTCTGTCTCCTCAAGCTGTCTTCTCAGGAGGTTAGTCATAAGAGAGCTCTGCTATAGCAGAGAGTCTCACCAAAAACAGGGGAAAAACCGACCAAAGCCGGTCACCCACAGTGACTCTGCCTCCTACTGTCCACTCCAGCCAGGCCAGGAGAAGGGAGTGTGGCCAGGACACGGGCTGGAGCAAAAGTATTTCCTAAACCTCCTATGGTTTGCCAGAAACAGAAAAGGCAGAAGTTGCCTTGCTAGCCCGCTTTAAGGCCAAAAACAAACCTTAGCACACAGAAAAAAAATCATTACTTTATTAGGCATATTTTTAACAAACTGATTGATCAGGCTTTTAGAGCTCATAGCCAAGCAATTCTTGGCAAATGTGAGGGATAAAAACTAAGAAATCGCAAACAAATCAATTTATCAACCAACGAAGTCATAACCAAACGGTTCAGCAGCAGGCTACTAAACTCTGTTGCTAACTACTTAATGCTACCACCTAAATTTGACTTGTTAATCGTGGCCCTTGTTGTTTTAAACCAGAGGTCTGATTAACAGCTTTCAGGTTAGTGTTTAAGCTCATGACATTAAGTCAAATGCAGTTAACAGAGCAAGTTTCTTCATGTTAAGGAGGATGAAAATATTTTTCTTGTAGAAGGTACAGCCTCTGGCTATCTCCAAATTATAGAAAAACTACAAATAACAAAATAAAACATACTAGTGAGTATGTTACTAAAGATCCAGTAGAGACCATCTGAAACTGCCTAGAGGAAAAATGCTTAACTAAAAATACTTGCTGAGGTGAAACAAGCCATCTTTGCTCCAAATGTAAAACCACCTCCTGACAGCTCTCCAGGCAGAGTAGGAGAGTTAAGAAATACAATTCAGCTTTGAAGGGTATGATCTCTCAGGGTTTGTGGAAAGCTGTTTTAGATAAATTATGAAAGAAATGAGTAGCAGAGATGAAGGTAAGGCAAGAACGGAAAGACAGAACTAAGCCAAAACGGTTTGTAACAGCCAAGGAAAATGACTTTTATCAAAAACTACAGGACAATCCCCAGCAAGAGCTATTTCCCCAAGCAGCAATGAACAGCAGAAATTATCATAATGAGCATTGCTTTCTAACCTTGTTAGCTGATCAAGCTGCTGCATTTTCCTCAGAAAACTTCAGCCTCTCTAGGCTCTCCTTATGGGATGAGAAATGGTTTTAAGCCTTTCATTAAGAAAACAGGGAAAATCCACGAGGACTTTCTCACCCTGCCCTCGCAGCAACTGTGCACCCAGTGGAGGGGACAGGGAGTCTGGGCCCCCTTCCACCCCCCACCATCCACAGAGTGGGTTTGTGCCCTTCACTCCTGTTCATGGACTCACACCACGTGTCTCTGCAGATTTTGTCCAGACACCACTGGGACCACTTTTGGGACAGTTGTTCCTTGCCCCTTTCCCCAGCACGTGTCCTAGCTATGTCAGTAACTCATTCCCACTGCTCTGTCCTCCTTAAGAGCAACAATGATTAATGATTTTCAGCCTCAAAGCACGTCTCTCTGAGGAAGTGGTGACTGTGAAGGTGAAGGTCCCACAAGCAGACTACTCCTCCCTGCCTTGCCAGGCCAAACGGTGGCAGGGCTTTTTTTGTCCCAGGGAGCGTTCAAGTTCAAGTCCAGAGCTTAGGAACAAGCTGTAAGGGATTTCTTTCAGCGCTGCAGTCTTCCTGATTGGTTGGGTTACACACCTCGATAACCCCTCCATACAAAGTATGAGAGCTGAGAACTCTGCCTTCATCAAAAGAAGAAAACAATGAAGGCAGCACCTCCACTTTGGTTTTATAAGTCTTTTTATGAGTCATCATATAGCATGAACTAAACCCAAAAATCTATGTTGCCAAGTCACTTAAAGACTAAACACAAGAAAGGCCTTTGTTTTACAAAATGTGGTTACTTGAATAGGGTTAATATGAAGAGCTCATCTATTTAGGATTAACACTTCTAATACTTTGTGCCCAGAGACTGATTTCTTTTAAAGGAAACATAAATGGACACAAAAAGGTTGTCAAACTTTTGGGTGTTTATTAGTGCATCATCAATAAAAACAATTGATAACTGAACACAGTGAGCATTCATTTCTATAAAACTCACTCTGATTTAACTTAATAGTACTGTCTGGAGAGAGATGTGAATTAGTTTGAAGGAAAGTAAATACATTTTATTTTAATAAGGGTGTAAAGTTTATGACACAGACATACTATATACTTTTCAAATGTGAATTAAGGGTTTGGTTTATTTTTTAACCTTGCACTGGATTTTAAGTGTCCCAGGTGTCAGTGAAATTATGCCCTCACTTCATTCAATGGGAATTTTACTAATAACTTCACTCTGAGAAGAATTTTACCGAGGGGACCCATATTCATTTCATAATTTTATAGGTAAACCCAAGAGCATTATGCCTTACACAATGAGGACAGAGCTTGAAGAAACCAGTAGATCTTCCATTTTATGCATTTTCCAAGCACAGATACTTAAATACACTAAGACTTAGGGTAGTAGCACTGTGTATTTACTTTCATTTTCAGCCAAGGATCACAACGAACTCCTAAGCTTTATTTTCTCATAATCAAATGCAAACCTTTCTAAAACATTTGGTGTGTTTCATCTGAGCATAAAAAGGTTTGCACAGCTACATTACTTCAAACTCCTATCACAAATTACAACTTCATATTCACTATGGAAACAGACTTTGAGTACACTTGAGAAATAACTAAGTCATAAGGATTTAAATCCCCGTGCTATTCATTAAAAATAATTATTCACTGCATAAAGGCTTGGTGCTGAGCGAGTGAACGGTCAGGCTGGAGAATTCCCTTTAGCCGTGGAACAGACATCTCAGATGCACCTAAGGTGCCTTTCCTCACGCAGCCTCCTTTATTGCTCAGCTGGAAAGACTATCTGTAGAATAAGATGAGACTTCAGACACTCATTTAGTTCCCCACTCCTATATTGGCTTTTCCAATAGGAGCACCGGTAGACAATAATGATTTTTGTAATGTGAACATCTGCGTAACAGAAAACAGATAGAGATCAAATTAATGGCATGTATCTCACTATTAAGCAGGCATCAAATAGTAAAGATTCTTTTAAATTGCTAACAAACCTAAATTCTTACTGAAAATTTAGCCAATAGAAACACCAAAAGTTTTATAAGTCCACAAGTGAGATGTTCTTCCATACCCTTTTGAAAGAAAAGAAAAAAAATTTTTTTTAATTAAATAATCACACTATTCTTAGGAAAAGCTCTAACTAAGGTCTGAACATACAGAACTCCAAATTATGTTAGTTATTGGTCTCATTGTAACAATAACTCAGCCATATTGCCCATGAGCAGCAATTAATTAAATTTAATAAGGAAAGCTACGAGTTGTTCCTGTTTTTAAAATCCCAGCCAGGGTTCCAAACAATGCTGCCTTTCTTATTCCAATTTTCAAATATTTAAAAATCCAATTGAACAAAATCATCTTCAATGTTGGAGAAAATCCCAATGCATAAAATGTCACTTAAGTGCTCTATTAAACAAACCAACCAAATCTACGTGGCACAGGAAACGTCAGTTTTTAACAGGCTACTGAATACCTCCTTTCAAGAACAGAAATATAATTTATCTTTAATAACACACACAGAAGTTTTTCCCCATCACTAAACTCTGAATCAGAAATTCACTGAGGATTAAAAAGCAAACATTAGAAATTATGAACTTGGTGTGCTGCAAATTCTCTATTCACTTCTAGGCATGCAGAAGATTTTCCCTTCTCTTTCCAGTGAACAAGAGGGTGATCTTAAAAAGCCTGGAATTATTTTCTTCTCTTTAGTATTTGATTGTGGAACATCAAGATAGAACAGAAAGCCAAGGGGAAAATTCAAGCATTATACAAGTTCATAGTACCCAACTAATTTCCTGGCAACTACAGCACAAGTGATAAATGGGAAACCAGCAAAATTTTTCCAACTGCCTTTTAGGAAAGCACATTAGCTGAAAAGACAGTGCGAAAAATAGCGCCAAATGCTCTCAGAAAAAGTGATCAGAGACAGCATTTAAAGCAGTAATATTACAAATTACTGCCTCCTGAGTAAAAAGTTGAGAAGTAATTGATCATGTACAACCATAAAACTAGCAAGACAAGGACCAGGGTATCCTATCTACATTTGGAAGACAGGTTAATGTAATCAACACAAAAATCCATCACATTGGAAAACTATTTGATTAATCCAGTGTGTTACATGTTTACACTGTGATTTCTATAACCTGATGTTGTAAAACTCTCATCTGCTTCCTCATTTATGCTTATTATCAATGCCATCAACATTATGCAAGATAGCTAAGTTTAACTAGCTTTGCAGAATTAGTACAGAAAGCACTATAGCAGCATAAATTCCATTGGTCTACTCCAGATGGGGGAAAAAAAATCTGAAATAAATAGGTAAAAATGGCAAACGGTAAGCACTTTGAGAGCTGGATTTGTAAACATCAACAACTATCTCTCTGGAGAAATTTCTGGGTTTGCTGCAAATTGGGCCCAAATTCTGAGGATTTTCAAGCCATATTCCACCAGGAAATTCTACGTAAGATTCAAAGTGTCTTTTTCAAATTCCAGGCGGAGCTTTAGCACTTTTTACTTGTTCTTTGAGGGGGGGAAAAAAAAAAAAAAATCTACAATGCTGGCTAGGACCTGTATTTGGAAAAATCTGCTTATGAAGGCAATCATTTCTATTCAGGACTATGGCAGAGTTCCAGATGCTCAGAGTATAAAACAGGAACTCCGCTGAAATGAAGGGTCAACGAGCCCGGCACTCCCACCAGGAACCAAAGCCTGGAAGGGCTTTACAGCAGCAAGTACCTCGGGAAGGATGCCCTTGCTGTCAAACATCCCTGCAGACAAGTGGTGAACTCATCTTCTCCCAGCACTGTCAAGCGCCACGGGTCCCTTTAGACTCTGAGTTCCCTTGCCATACCACCACACAAGGATACTTCCCCTAAAGGAATTACTTGTTAAAGAAAGCACCTCCCAGACAGTCTCCTTCAATGAGGAAGGCTGAGGAGAACAAGAAGGCAGACGAGTACTTTTTGGCCACATTCCCCTTTGTTGGAAGTTTGTGTGCTCCCTTCAGCGCAGACCCCCTCTTGCCTATTCAGCCTGGGGACCAGCATGCCAGCAGCAATCAGTAAATAAAAAAACTGCCTCCCAACTGCACATGTTATTTGCAGCTCAATAAAAAATAATGCTGGGTCTTTGACACGTGTTTATATAACACCTAATATAAAAGGCTTGTTTCTCATGAATAAATATGCGGCGCAGGCCAAAGTCTGGAAGCATTTTCTAACTAAGAAAATAAAATCTGTGAAGTCTTAACTCCAATTCAAATTTCTCCTGAGGTTTTTAGACCTAGGGTTCAAGTTTGAGACCATATGCAATTAAAACGAAGTAGACTTGCCAAAATAAAGCATATTTTGTGATGCAGTGATTTTGACTGATTGGGTTTGTTTATTTATGCTTACACAGAATTTGGTAAACTGCGACAAGTGTCTCAGCCAATGCGAGACAAATTCATCCACCTGGAAACAACCAGTCTTTTACTACGTATTATTGAAAATGCCCTAACAGTAAACAGTGGCCTTTCCTAATGGTTGCACTAGTTATTGTAGAGTTTTATATGTCTTAATCTCATCGTGCAGCTTCTTCCTATCCCACACCTCAGTGCTTACACTTGGAAAATTAATATTATAGCACTTTAATCTTTATTATTCTCTACAGTTTGGAGTGACCTGCCTCTTCAACTTTATAAATAACCCAAATACTCTGTACACCTAATTTGCTATCACCATAGTAATTTTTTCAAAGGATGACTCAAATTCTTACTCCAAAATTAAATGCATTTTTTCAATCAACTCTCTTCTTGCGGCACTTAAGCACTGGACAAAGTTTTTATTCAAAAATCCCTTTCTTCTTCATGAAAATGTCATTACAACAATCATAATAATCCTTTCTTTAACATGAAACACTAAGTCTTATATAAGATGTGTTTACAACATTTACTACCTTGTTAATTCTTTTGTTCATGGAGCAGGCATTTGCTATGACACAGAGTCTGTCATTCTCATCAACTCAGTGATTCATCTGCCTTTCCTACACTTATCTTCCAACCTGTTTTTCCTAATTTTTTGTTTCCCTTATCACTGTTTTGGTACTGCTCTCCCTCTTTAGGTTCTGCACCAGGCTTTTTCCTTTTCACTGTATAAGGTCTAATGTTTGAAAAGATTTTGAGCACTGCCATTTGTGGTACTGTGACTCATTTCTGTAATGCCTACTGCTTCCTACAAAAGAAAACTAGTGTTACTTGCCAAATAATTATAAAGAGTTAATTTATCCAGGTGTTAGAATGTAGGATGCAGCGAAAGAGACATAGGGGCAGTGGTTAGCACTTGTGGGAAGGCAGGGTAGTCTCTGGTGCCCATGTCATGCTCCACTGCTTTGCTTACAGCCAACAAAAATACCCAATCAAGAACTGCAACAAATAATTTTTCAGATGGATAAAGGGACATCCTTGAAGATCCAGGACAGTTCATGAAAGACTCACACCCTGCAGCCCCAGGATGTCTGTGCTAATGTGGGTTTTGGCAGGACTAACAGGCACGTAAAATCCTGTTCAGCTGACTCCTGTCTTTCACACTGGACAACATCCCATCTTGGAAGAAGTTGCTTGGGTCACTATAGTCACTGGAAGTCACAGCTCCCAAAAAAAGACACGTGCAACTAAAACCCAGGGGTGGAACAGGATGAATTCCCTGATACAAGGGAAGGAGCTCTTCAGTTACATCTAAAAGACCTAAAAGAAAGTTCAGACAGGTCTGACCTCATCCTGACCATTTTAGACAAACACAAATACAGTGATTTAATTATTCATCCTACATATACGTGTTTGCTTTGTCCAGCTGCTAGAGGCTCTCTGTAATAAACATTCCTTTTTTTCCAGAAATGTGGATTTTTTCATGGCTGCTGTTCTTACATGAGATGGAAATGGAAAGCTCTAGCACCCATATTATTTTCTTTCCTCTCTCCCTCACAGATGCTGGACTTCCAGCATTCAAAAACTACTGGAATAATGAGATTTCCAGTCTCATATTCATTTTCATATGCTAACATAAAAATAATACCACACCACTGCTCTCACTCTGCCGTTGTATATGGTCCCATTTTTTTTAGTTTTAAACTAAAAAGATCTCTGAGAGATAGCACCCATAACTCTAATTTTTCAAACCCCAAAACCCTTCAGAAACACTTCCCACATGGCTGGCTGGCACCCTTGATTGGTGACAAGCTGATGATTGCACAAGAGGTCAGTCGCAGGAGACTATTTTTTTTCTTTAAAATAATCCTGGCATCACACAACTTCACACCTTTCATACATATTTGCCATCCAAAACCCAGTGGACAAGCCTACACTACCTTCAGCTTCATTACTTCTTCAATCTGAAATGCAGGCTCACAGACATACTTAACTAAAAACGCTGCTGCAGATTATCTCATTAAAAGTAATATTACACTTATTTTATCTTACTCTTTTTTATTGAGACAACTTATCTACATCTTTGCTTTATCAAACAGTATTTTTTAGAAGCTCAGAATCAGTTCAGTGGGATTCTGTCTTGCACTACATTCACTCAATTTATATATGCTCAAAAAATTACAGTCAGAAAACAGAGCAGTCACTTGCAGAGCATCTACTCTGTCAAACATGGAACAATCCAGGCTCTACCCCAGAAACACAAGCACTTTCACACAGTTAATTTTTCCACATCCTTCAGATGGCATTAAACCCCCATCCAATACTCACTAAATTCCCAGGGCTAAGGTAAATCAGAGAGAACTACAGATGAGCTGAAGTCTCAGGACTTTTAGAGAAATCACAGTGGTCTGCATCACTTTTTACTAGCCACCATAAAGTCACAGAAGACTTTCTGCTTTCCAGACAGACAAGTGCTACTAGATTTTCAGACGTGTTACGGATTACAAAGCAATGAATCTGGACACTTTTGAAGTTAAATTTCAAAGATACGCTTACAATACCTAAGATAATTGTTTGCATCTTTGATGCTTTCAATAAACATTTTGCAAAGAAGGCTTATATAAGCACTGAATCCCCTGAACATGTTACTACTTTTTTTCATTCCAATATTAAAGCTATTCAAAGAGTTGGGGTGGGGAAGAGAACAAAAAATACTGTTTCATAAATTGCAGCTAAAACAGATCTTAGGAGGATACAGTCTTGGCCCATCTGCCTCTCTGATGCTCCAGCTGAATATAAAAATGGTTGGAGAGCCCAGGAGAAAAGTCAAAATTATTCAAATGCCTGAGGCTGTAAGATGCTCTGATGTAGAAGTAATACCATCAAAAGTCATAACTAACATTACCTTGCTAGCCACAGAAGATTTTTTGCTATTCTTTTGTCTCCTGAAATGACAACTGAGAACCACAGACTTTCTGGCAAGGAACACAAAAGACAGATGGACTGTAACAACATGAGAAGAGCTTCAGAAGACAGATGAAAAGAAGGAACAGATGTAGAGCAGGTGCCTGTTCTCTGCTTATAAAATGATGGCTTTTTGGGGTCACTACTAACAGAAACCTGAAGCAGAACACAGATTCTGAGAAGGTTCCCCTCTTGAGCTTGTGAGATTTCAAATGTAAGATTTCAAGCATTCACTGTCACTAAGCCCAAGGGCCTATGACTTTCTTACTAATTCAGGGAATGACCAAAAATAGAAGACAGCTTGTGGCATTCTTGTCAGAGCTCACCTATGGAGATCACAAATCCCAAGAAGAGTTGTTGCTTCTTCTCTCACTGTGGAGTGTCTGACATGACAATTTCCTAAAACTCCTACCAAGCACCATAATCCCATATCCTCCCTTCCTGGTAGGCCCATGAAAGATGAGCACCAAGCTCTGAGCCACAGACTCTCCTGACTCAGATGTGCTCAGTAACAACTGCACTTATTAGAAACTAACAAGGATTGAGCCACCTAACACACCTTTAAAACAAAGTCTTGGTTCAACATCTTCACATGCTCAATAATGATTTGCCTCATATTTGAGTTTCTCTGAATCACATGAGGTACTTTAAGCTGCATGAGACGACATATGAAGAAGAAGAATGTTCCTTGCTCCCATCAACTCTGCAGACATTCCCTTCCAATGAAGTTTGTGCCACGAAAGCGACTGTTTTGAGGATCTACGGTCTAACTTGGACATTATGTAAATGACTCTATCTCTGGTCTGCCCAAGGATGCCAGTAGACTTATATCTCCTGAAGAAAGAGAGAGCATCTACTGGAACACTGTGCCTATCACTGTCACTAGATCTTGACTGGCTACACAATGCAGGACACAAAACATCACAGCTGTGGCTGTAATGCTTGCCCCATAGCCCAGGGCCATGAGATGTTGCACCATGTTACTAGATGCTGCCTGGAGTTGAAATGAAAATCCTGGGGCTTACACAGTCATTGTACACTGACCCACAGAAAGATCACATGGCCCTCCTAGAAATGTTTTTTTGTTGTTTTTAACCTTATGTTTTTGATAGGTCATCTCTAAATTCACATGCACAAATCCAGTTATTCTTGAACTTTCTTCAGGACAAATATCTTTGAAGTCTTCAACAGCTGGTTTTCACTGTAAGTCAACTGGGAAATTTATAAGCAAGGGAGAGAGTTTTCAAAAGAAATGGATACTATTTTGTGATACTTTGCAGTCAGTGGTGGTAAGAATGACTAATGGCTCCCCAACACTTAAACAAAACGTATGTTTCATCTAGATTTTCCCCAGGACAAAGCTGTGTTCTTACACACATGGCAGAGGTGCGTGGTGAGATCCTGGGCTCTGATGACTAAGAGCAACAATACCCCAATCAAGGAGCAGAGAAGTATTTTTCGGAGATGAAAGCTTATGCAGAGAAGTCTCAGCAGCTCAGCAACTTCCTAGTATCTGGCTGGCCTCACTGAGCACAGCAAGATGAATCACCATGTTCTGCAGAAGAGATCTTTATCCCCTCCTCAAATAAGATTAAGACCTTTCTCTAAGTCTTTTTTAGAGGAATGTGTTGTGGGGCAATACAGAACTGGCTGCCTGTAACTTTACAAAACTACTATTGGCAAAAATGTACAAGTGGCATAGAAACGTGTGCATATGATGATATCCACTTGCAAATATGCCTCCAAAATCACAGTATCAGAGAACACCCTGAGTTGGAAGGGACCCAAAAGGATCAACCAGCCCAGGTCCTGGGCCTGCACAGGACAACCCAAAAATCACACCATGAGCCTGAAAACATGATATTTCTTGGCTGTGAAAGGTATTCTTAAAGGCAGTCATAAAGCATTCATCTCTCTGAATATTTCTGCATAAAATCTTGCGGATACCTATGGGTGACATGATTAAAGGGTTTCTAGAGAAGGTGTTTGTGAGGAGAAAAATCATCACAGCCAGCATCTAACCAGCCAACTGCTTGAATAATACTGACCCCAAACACTCCACATACAGCAATACCTAAAATATTTTTTCCCATTCCCTCCTGTTATTTTCCTCTCCTGCTAAAACTTAAAACATGCTAAAACATCTATATTCCTGCAGCAAACAGCAAGAGCAAACAACTGGCTTCTTCATCAAAGCACAACAGTGCGAGGTAACTAAAAGCACCCACATTTCACATTTTCAGACTACAATAATAAAACTGCACTTGACTGTTACCTGCTATCAGAATTCAAGCTTACAACACAACACACAGTCACATATGCATTAGTTAAAGTATGAAACAGGCTTTTTTTCTCTAATCTTGCTATTTATGTGCTAGTAATTTCCCCAGTTCTCAGGTCATGTCTCCTTATCACTACTACAACAACAAAAAAATCTGCCAGCAAACAAATACAAAGATTTTAAAACTAAAACTGATTTCAGGGAATTGCAAGCTTCCTGCAGCTGCTTAAACAAGGTTTTGTTTCGTACTGTGGTCTTAATGGGACAGTGGGACACCGTCACCTCAACTCTGCTAAATCCAATCATTTGAAATTAATTTTTGTTTGCTTGGTTTTGGTTTTTTTCCTAGTCTGTTTGCTCATTTTATCATCTAACCCCAGTCCAACTAATTTTCAGTTATAACTTGTCAGGAGCAGAGAATTTAGTCACACATGAATGGAAAAGCATCTATCAGTTGAAAACAAATTAACCTGTTCCCAACTGTGCCGATGTCATATTACTTCATTTTCACAAAAAATCTTTACAATAACCACAGAAATCCCAGTAACATTTAGGGCAGGGATGGGAGAAGAAAACTAGGTAAAGGTTTTGCATAATTTGGTTTCTGTGCTTAGGTAGGTTGACATCAATAATTTCCAGGACGGGTGAGGAGGTAGTTAATTCTTAACAGCAAGCACAAATGCTGTATGCAGAAGCTAGTTTCATACACTTGGAGGACTGACATTTGAAATATCAATAAACTACCTTTCCCTTGAGAATAACATAGCTGCATTTTGCTGGCATTGCAAATTCCTTGAGCAATTAACTGACCAGGGATTAACAAAGAAAAAATGTAAAAATTAAGCATGCTGATCAGTCACTGCTGTCCATTACCTTGTAATGGAAACATTTGCATTCGGCTCCATGAAAGTAGCATCCACTTCATGGGTGTATCATGGACCAAGTCCATCAATTGTCCAGTGAACTCAGTAATCCTGACTGAGTTATTCCTCACTTGTGATGGAAACACTTAATTGATTAGAGACACACTGGCATTAAGATGTAATACCTCCTTATTTTTCAAATACTAACTTGGGTTGAATAAATGAGACCAAAAAAAAAAAAAAAAAGAAAAAGGCAGTAAATTTAAGAAACCCGGGCATGAAAAACAGTATTTAAAGATTACTGTTAGTCTGGAAAGCATTAAAAAGGGGGACAAAAACATTTAGTTCAGGTCTGGTTAAAAGATTTCCTGGCTTGTCATTAAAGAAGAGATTTTCTCAGAGGCCCAAGAAGACAGTCTTGAAAGTTAAGCACAAAACTGGGCATTCAGACAAGACTTTTTCTTGCCTGATTCTGGGTGGGTTCATTTGACCTCTGGCAGCCCACATAAGTCAGTTTATCAAAAAGAGTAACTAAATTGGGGTACTCAGTCTGAAAGATTTAAAACCTGACAGAGGTGCTGAATGCTGTAGCTCAAACCTGAGTGAGCACAAGGTAAGAGCACAGGATTTCTCTTTAAGTCAAAGCCTCCCTCTGAAGCTTGGCACCCAGAGCTGATGCCCAAAATAGACTCTGTGAAAAATGTTAGCCTGAATTTCCCTCTCCCTCAGCCTGAGCTCTTCAAACTGTCATCTGATGTGAAGTAAAAACAAAAATTATAAAGTATATTATTAAGTACTTTAGATGCTGCCTGAAAAGAATAAAGTTTTACTTTGCAAAAAGCTATAGCTCCTATACCACAGTGTGGCTGCTGAGGATTGATAGTTAAATGAAGCAAAAAGTAAACTGACTGCAGAAACAGAAGCAGGGGAACATCCTGACCATTTGCACTGGACTCCATCTATTCTGTGACAGACAGACAGATTTTCCCCACTGTATGATATGTCTGGCAACTTGAATGTGCCAACCTGCTGTGTTTATTATTGGGGCGTCAGGCAACGATGTAGAGACAATCGTCTAAACCAAGCCATTTTCCTTTTGTTTACTTCCCTCTACATTCTTGCTCAAAACAAATTAAGAACAAATTAATGACTCCTACTTTTAATAAGGAATTTTCATTTTTCCTTACAGGATGGGTTCTCAATTCAGACAATAATTTCCCTAAATCAGTGGTCATTCAGAAATAGTACAAACAGCTCTGGGTACTAAAACACAGCTTAAGAATAACTCCACACAAATTTAAAAAACTGTATTGCTATATTCATACATGCTCAAGATAATTCAACTTTACAGTTTTGACATCTGTAGCTTATTAGTCTCTTAAGTATGTAAAAACACCATTGGCGTTTTTCATATTGCAAGTGTCTGGAGATAATGGCCGTGCAGATTTTGTACAGAACAGTGCAAACAAACTTGCCAAACTTTCATCATCACTCCTTCGGAAACTCTGAGGGGGCCGATTAAATTGGCATTTTGTTTGACATGTACACAGAATGTGCTTAGCATGCAGAACAAGTATGGCAATAAACCTTGTCTTAACAGCTGTGTTATTTTAGCTAATGATAAACATGTATCTGAAGCCACATATCACCACAACTTCAATTGGTGAGAAAAGCTTAGTCACCCCATGGAAAGAGAGGCCATCGCAACAGATGTTTATCTGTTCCTTACTAATGCAATTAATTGTCTCACCAATAAACACAAACACACAAACAGTTGTTCTAAATTAAGTAAAATTAATTATCATTGTAGCTTATATTCTGTCTCTGACCTTGCTGCGTCTATTCTTTACCGACTCATTCCTACCCATGGGCACATGTGTGCAATTACCACTGATCTCAGTGGAAGCTGTGATTGCATAACCGAGCAAAGTTTATTTTCCAGAAAGTTTCCTTACAGTCAGAGGGCTTTGCAGGGCCAAAAGGCTCTTTTTGCAATCATCGTGGCTCATCCCATTGCGACCGCATTTGAAATGCAAAATATCTTGACATGTGAAATGCAGATGTTACCGAGCAAGACAGCGTATTGATTGGGTTAAGCCATTTAATTTTGACAAACTGCCAAAACAACAATAAAAGAATCGCAAACCTGAAATATTGGAGATTTCAGCAGCAGCCTATAATGAACAGGGAGACAATGAGTCCCCGGCAACCTCTAGGAAGGGATCGATGCTGTCCATGGAACTGCAGTGACTGGGAATTTCAGACAGTACCCTTCGATTTTCTCTGAAATCTTACCTTTACAAAGTAAACAAACACGAGATAATAACCTTTAAACTTTCCACAGCCATTCATAAGGGGATTCGTTACTGCAGAACAGCAGCAGGCATTCAATATCAGTCTCTGTTCAATACATGGTATCTCATGTATCACAAAAACCCCTCTTTTAAAAGGCACAGGATGCAATTCCCAAAATCATGGCACTTAAAAAAATAATAAAATAAACAGGGTGCCTCAGAATAATTTTCCAGTTTTTCTCTGGATTAAATTTATCATAATGCACTGAGTCTACAATCTGGTCTTAAAAAAACACTAAGTACTATCAAAAACACTGCAAAAACCAATATCTAGGATTCGAAATGGGAAAAATTACCATTATTTTAATTATTAGGAAAAAAAAAAAGACAAAACTTGTATCAAATTTTAAGGTACTTAAATTTTTATGTATTGTAATCAATCTTATCTTGGTTCCTATGTTCATAAATACCTGAAGCAAAGTAACTATGACAGACATTTTAAAGAGCACATGCTGAAGCATTACTGTACCCTATAGATATGTTAACTAAATATTTTAAAACATCCTCAATATTAGGTTATTAGCTACATAAAAGCAGAATTTTTCAAACCAAACTTTATATATCCATCTTCACTGAATTAAAATTTTTAAAAAAGATATTTTACTTCAAAGGTTGGCAAATGGTTCTAATTCTTTGGAAACAATAGTATTTAGACTCTATTATCTCCGTATCTTCTTCCATCATAATTGTATCATTTTATTACATTGGATAAAGAAAAAGAAGAAGAGGAAAGTGCTGCTACATTGCTCCTTGTATTATTTTTTACAGCAATTTGCAGGACATCAAGAGTAAACATAGCACTTTACAAACCACATAAGAAAGGTCATTACTCCAGAGAGCTTACAACTACAGCAAACAAATCAAGTACAATAACCCTTCCATTCGAAAGAGATATGAGGACATTCCTCTTTAATACATTAGTGTATCATCATTAAAGGGACCCCCACATCAAGCAGCACCAAAACACTACCAAAAATTGACAAAAAGGGGAGAAAAGGTTTTTCTCCTTGCTCTTCCTTATTCACAGTGTGGATCTTGTAAACAGCAGGCAGATGCATATCAACTCACTTCTCCAACACAGGCACAGAAGGGAAGGCATGGAAACACATTGTGCAAGAGACACAAGGGACACCTATGAAAAAAAGTCTTTTTTTTCCTTTTCTTTGGTTAAAAAAAAACCTAGTCCTTAATGCTCACTGCTGAGGTGTGCACTCCTTTCATTTGAAAGAATCCATTCCTCTGCAACGTGGGAAATTTCCTTTTTGGCATGTGCAGTATCATCAAACTCCTCCTGCTACTTTTGAGTGACACACTTTGTAACCCCCCACCTGCTACTGTCTACATGTTACCAGAATTCTCCCCACACTTAAGAAAGCAAGGAAGGTTGGAAAAAACTGTGAGGGGACAAAAACAATCTTCCATAGGCGGGACACATTTGGACCTCTAGGTGTTCATGGTAGCTCAGAGGCCAGTGGTGAAGGGTGGTCAGGAAGGGCATCTGGGTCTCAAGCAGAGCCCTCCAGGAAGAAGGATGGGAAAAGTAGGTGCAGCAGCTTAATGTATGAGACAAAATAATGTTCAGTCTAGAAATAAAATACTTCCTCAAAATTATGTTTTAATCCTATTTTTCTTTCCATCACCATCCTCAAACTCAACTCTACTTTCTACCTGAAAAAACACTGCAGAACTCTACCATTTAGCTAAGTGATAAAAAGTGGGGGAAAAAAAAATAGGCAGTGCAAACACTGGTAAAGAGAAGGTAAAAATGCTCAATATCTTTAGCATCAGTCAATTCCCACCAATAATGTTTAGGAAAAAATATTACTCAAAAATATGTTCCATTTAAGAAGTTATTTCCAGAGATCACTGTCAGACTTACCAAATATTAAGGTTTAAGTTATAATTGATTAACAAATATCATCTCTTTCTATACCCACTGCAGACAATTAATTTTATATTATTAATCACTATAAACAAAAGGTGACTATCAATTAGCATGGTGTTTTGTGTGGAAGATGTACAGATGATAATTAATAAGGTATCAATAGAAGGTCTCAGTTGTAACTGTCAATTGCTTGTCCATTCATTAAAAAATCATTCCTGTGTCACCTGTGCATGACTGTAAACTGGAATATAAAGTGGCACATTATTGGCTGACCTCCTGCCGATCCAACTGCCCAGCCCACACTGCTACAAGAAAATTACTGAAGAGGATTTCTGTGGCTAACTCAGGAAAATGTCTGAAAAAGTTAATACTGAGGTTGGCTTTTGTTCAACAAAAGCAAACAGAAATTTACTGCATTTCCCTAGTAACTCCCCATCCTAATGCTTAGAGAAGAGGGAAGATAATTTACCAGGTGTACACATAACCTTTGCTGAATTACAAAAACGCTGGAATGAAAAGAGGAAGCTGCTGAAATGCAAGGGAGAAAAAAACAACCCACATGTAGGTAGAGAATCAAATAGCTCAGCTTGATAGCATGGGAAACCAACTAAGAGCCTGGGTCACTCAACTACTACAGGGAGTAAAGTTCTGGAATACAATCAAGCTGACCAAATAACCTATGCTAGGTAGAAGTGCCTTACTTTCAGTTCACCGAAATATTGCCTTTTGGACTTGCATTCTAGTCAAGTGTATACCCATCATGGTAACTTCCACCTCGTATGTACCTACACCACTTTAGATCTTATTTGCAACTTACTTCTGTAAATTCAAATTATTTTTAGGATCTTTATCCTGACTGTAATCTGGTCTGCACTACTTTTGTACATTTTTGGGTTTTAAATCAAGTTTATTCCCATTACACAGCACTCTTCAAACACTAAGCAAGCAAAACAAAGTGGCACAGTTTATTGAGTTTTCCAATGAACTATATAACAAGAATTTCAGGGAAAAAAATTATATCTAGCCACATGAGATACTGCTAGGAAGATACTTTATTTACTTTTACTATAAACCAATGTCAGGTCTTATTTTGCTGCTGTTTAAAATTTGTAAACATTTTTAAATGCCATGTTTAACAAATTGTCATGTAATTAAAAGCTATGGTTAAACATAGCCACGTGTGATACACCATTCTTGGTGTACCCAGCAACGAGTAATGTGAATTATCTGTCTTTATGCCCCAGTGCACCCAACAAGACATCAAGTCCTAGGAAAAAGAGGGGGTTTGGTTCTATTTGATTTTTAAGTTGTATTCTTAGACAAAAAGAAAATTTAGAAAGCTGACAAAATCAAGCCTTTCCCTTCCCCTCATAGTCTCAGCCCTTCAGAACCCTTGAGGCTGGATGAGGCCCAAGCCATCCATGACCCCACAAATGCCAGAGAACAGACATTTTAGAGCAGTGGAAAATAAGAGCACTGGAGATGCTGGTGGTTCTTCCACTGGGTATTCTAATAACAGGACACTTCAAAGACAGAGCACAAATGCTAAACAAGTACCCAAGTGCAGTGGAAACAGCATTTGGCAGCCGAAGTTAGACAAATATCATAAGAATGACCTTGTGTAGCACAGACCCAAGAGAACTGCAAGGTGCTGCAAGTTTACACAGTTGCACAAGAGAAGGTTTAGATTGGATATTAGGAAAAATCTCTTCACTGAAAGGGGAGTCGGGCACTAGAATGGGTTCCCCAGGGAAGTGGTTGAACCACCATCCCCAGGAATACTCAAAAAGAGTGTGGTGCCTAATGATATGGTTTAGTGGTGGACTTGTCAGTGCTGGATTAAGGGTTGGCTTAGATGATCTTAGAGGTCTTTCCCAACCTTAACAATTCTCCTCCATGGAGGGAGATCCAAACACTTTATTTATGTAAACAAAGAAGGACTGTCCTGTAGGAAGCCAGGCACCTTGCAGTTTGCAGAGTATATAAATCATCCGGTACCTACTTTGTGTGTGTTTGAGGATAAACTTACTTTCATCAGTGAAGCAGCAGCAGTGAGTGCAACCAAAGCCTCAAAGAGAAACAGACAAGAAAATGTAAAGGTAAGATACTAAACTTGGAATTACCCAACCTACCAGTCTTCGACAGACATCAGGAATGGAAAAACCAAAGCCAAACAAAACACTGTGATGCTGGGCAGTGGCTTGCCTAACTTAAACAAGCAACAACGGTGGTGCATAGAAACAATCAGCAAAGTATTTGCTTGAAAGATGAACTCTCATCCATCCTTTAAATGCCAAGCAATGAAAACACTGGTTGAACAGAAGAACGAACATTACTTAAACATACTCCTAAAAGAGGACTCAGAATGCTTTTCCTTTTTAAGCAAACATTTAGAGAACAGACCATTCTGGTGAATCAGAACTTCTAAGCTAACCAAGTGGGGTAAAGGAAAAGTTATTCTTGGAGAAACAAAATAGGAGACAAAAGGAGGAAGAGCATCTCTTTGCAGAGTTTCACTTCAGACTGCAGTCCCATAACTACAGAGAAGAGATAAACTTTTTCCTCACTAATTAGGAGAACTCTCTCCCTCACAGTAGAAAAAAATGCCAGATCATCTAGAACTCAAAAGATTTAGGTCTGAAATGACACAGTCTGCATGACAGACACATACTTTTGTAAATAATGAAGTCCAGGATAAGTTATCTATGAACACAAATGTCCCACAAGACACTAGAAACAGTCAACAAGTCAGATACATTGTGTTACAGCTAAAAGTTATTTGAAGATTTGCTCTTTTTTAGCAATATTAACACGTGTAAGTTTTACATATACATGTTTAATGGAAAGTGTTTAAGAATAACCAGGCCCCAAAAGAATTGCAAGAGCATAATTGAAATTATACTTTAGTTGCACCTATTTTATTATTTAATGTTACGTATACAAATTATACACCATGTTCACAATATTTTATGAATGATATTAAATATTAAAAGCCTTAGAGGAGAAAAAGGCATAAGGCTTTAAATAAGAGGGAAGAGTCAAATGCTACTGAAAAATGTAACATTAAAAAAATTATAAGGTAGATTTTGTTTTGTTTTGTTTTGCTTTGTTTTTTAATATGTTCACCCACTAGTGAGAGTAACTACTAACTTTGCTTGGCAAATGGTCCTAGGTAACTACCAGGAATCATTGCAAGAAATGGAATAGTTTTTCTCATTAGTAGGTAGAGAAACACAGGAAGCCTGGAAATAGGAATAAGGCAGTTCCAGAACAGGTAACAGTCTTTGGATAACACCACAGTAGGCAAGACTTGAAATCAGACAACCACTCTAACTCAAAGAGCCAGTTAAGTAAGGCTTTAAAGCTTTCAGTGTTTGTTTCTTTCCTACTGTCTAACTTAAGACACTTTATCAGCCCTATTGATTCCACCCATTAAGCTGTGGTTTTGAGATTGCAAAGAACAACAGAACTTTGCAGAGTGGAGTCCAGCGCCCCGCGAGAAGGACGCGGTAGCTAACTCCAGCAGACGTGACCTTTACCAGGCGGTATTATTCACCTCTGCTCCCGGGTGCCTTGACGTGTTAGCACTTTGCGAGGTCTCAAGGCAGTATTTTATCAGCAGGGCCCAGCCAGGCATGATGTGCACTTTCACAGTGCATTAGCATATCCAGAGGAGGAACACTGCGGACTGCAAAGGCCTTTCCTTGTACGACAGAGCTGAAGTGTGAAACAACATCACTGACACTCTCACTGACATCCAGGAGCTCCTCTGCATATCCAAAATTCATAAGCATGTAAAACCTAGCACTGAACAAGGGAGAGTCTAATTTCCAGAACACCTCACCTGTTACTACATTAACCTTTGACCTACTCGCAGTCTAATATTCTGAAGAGTTCACCATCCTAACTTTTTCCTTCTTACCTTGCATGTTAAGAAAATCCTGGTCTACATTCTATGTATGAGCTGAATGCTGAAATTTAAAAAGAAATCAAATGTCTTTGACAATGTAAACAGAAACCTTGCCTCTCACCTTACGTCTGTACTGATCAGAAGTAACCCCGGTGAAATCAGTCAGCACAGGTATACAAAGAGAGGGAATCTGGTCAAAGAGTAACATAACCCTCTGCACACAGATGCAACACAGCAAAAGAGAGAGCTGATGAACTGACCTGAGGTCACGCAGAAAGATGGCAGAGCAATCTGTAAGAGATCTCTCCTCCTTAATCAATGGCCGGTTTTGCACTCAGGTGTCTCTGGTGACCACTGAATCCTGGTCACCTGAGCAGGGGATTCCCGCAATGCAAAAATTCCCCACATTGCTCAAATCACAAACAGCAGTCTACGGTTACTCTAAACCTTTTTGTAGCACAAGAGCTTTGGGTATAAAACTAGACTCAGACCTAGCTCGTTATTATTAAAAACATTTCAAGCTGCTTCAAAATATAACTTTCAAATTTTAGTAATGAAAAATTGGCCTTTCTTTTCCCTATTTTATTAAACACAGCAAATGAGCAGAAACTTGGGCTACAAGCCCTTGGCACTTCTGCCAATGTCTGACTGCCTTCGCCACTTTCTGAAACACACTGAAGGCATTTCTGAGAAAAGACTAGTTTTGACTTCACTGTCACACTTCTGTTAACTTCAAGACAACACAGCTCACTGCTTGAAAAGGCAGGACAACAGGCATCCTTTAAAGTATTAGGATAAGAAATTTGGTTTAATGGTAACAATACTGAGGCACACTCTTGCGGATTTGGATGGGACTTTTTCAGGAACATGCATTAGTAGAAACCCAAGAGGTTCTTCTTAAATAATAGATGCTAAACAAGGCAGAAGAATTTCATCTTACAAAGAGAGGCAAACTGACTGTATCCCAAGTGTAACTGTGCTTCCCAAAGGATTGGCACCAAGAATTTACCTATTACAGTTTAAGATTTTTATAACCAACCCGCCTATATAAAATCTAACTTTTCTTAAAAGGCATTTATATCACCGTATCACAGTATGATACATTTCACTCAATTTTTCACTCAGAATATGTATCATGCTTATATTATAAAACTTTGGCTAATGTTACATAGAGAAATCTACTTTAATCTGCATAAATCAATTTCAAAATAAATATTGCAAGCTAATGTTCCATTTTCTTTGTTTTGCATCTTTGTCTTTAGGCTTGAGCACTAAGTGCTGAAGTTTATCTTATACATAAGACATGCCACTAACACTAATCTACTCCCTCCCCAAAACATCAACAAAAGGAGCTATGGGTCATTAAGCCAAAAAATTAAATGCTGAAATATACATCCAACAATGTTACCCTTCACTAGCAGATATCCTGTGGAGGAAAAAAGTCAAACAAATACAATTCGAATGTCTAGCCAAAAGAAAACGTTCAGAAAAGAACAAGCTGAAATTCAGTCCCACTCTTCAGAATGAAAGGTATCTTGTTACAGCTTCAAATCTTCCATATTGTCTGCTTAAGCACAGCTAGAGCATGTGGAGGAAATTTATGGCATTTTATCATGGTTGGCTTGGGGGAAGGAAGATGTTCCTCTGTGAGGTCAGGTGCAGAAAATTATTAGCTTTTTTCCTTCAACTTTTCAACACACATTTTCTTCTACTGCTAACAGGGCAGTTCTTTTGCCCACAGAAAACTGACTGGCCAAAGCAGTATTAAATCAAGGTTAGTCCACACTATACACTGGCTTCAATGAAAAGTACGCTGTTTTCCCCTCAAATTCCAGTCCATATTTGAGCTGTAGGCTTGTACCTGATGAGCTTCAAGCGCCAAATATACAACAAAGCGCTGTAGTCTAAAGAAAAATACAAAATACCTGAAATTGTACTGTGTTACCCCTTCCTACTCTTTTACTTTACAGGCCCTCTCCTTAAGGGGCGGAGGGCAGACTGGGACACAGAGGAGAAAAGCCTAATCAAATAATATAAATTATTCTCCCAATCAAATTCATCATGATTTCATCAAAGAGAAAGAGACTGAATTTTAAAAATATGTATTTTCTAAAAGCTGTCTCTGCAGTGCTCTCAGTTCAGCAGTTATCCATCCAGCAATTCAAGTCAAAGCTCAAGGCAGCAAACTAAGAACAGGACATCACCAACTTCACAGGAAAACAGAACTGGAAAACATTTTGAAGAAACATTGAGAAAAAAATAACATTTGCTAACTACAATGAAAATAGTATGATCAAACATAGCCACCATACAGTTCATCCTTTTCTAAGACCAGTAGGGATTTAAGAGAATTTAAAAGAATTCCTTCATATTGAACTGGACAAAGCTGCGAGCAACTTCATTGTAGCTTGAAGTGGATTTAGGATAATTGCTGTCCAGAAAATTGATAGTTGGAATGGCTCTAAGCACAAAAACACAAATGTCCTGTAGTCAATGAATAGGAAAGAGCTGAAAGACATCATATGACATTTCAGGTAGCTACAGAAAAATAGAGGGAAAAAAAAGTACAAATGCCCGTAACTAAAATAAATATATCTAGGCCTGGAGTCATGAAAAGGATGCATTAATGAGAATATTTATAATATATTAAAATGACTTTCAAGTAATGCAC
Source organism: Hirundo rustica (assembly GCF_015227805.2). NCBI lineage: Eukaryota > Metazoa > Chordata > Aves > Passeriformes > Hirundinidae > Hirundo > Hirundo rustica. The sequence goes on along the minus strand of NC_053450.1, from coordinate 54,034,975 downwards.
TGAAGAAGACCAGAGAACAATAATCAAGGAATGATGAAAGAAAACACACACATACTCAGCATCATTTAAACAGTTATGGTAAATGAAATAAAATTTTGCTAGGCAATACTGCAAGATACACTATCAAACTTACAGCTCTACTACCCACACTGGAATATTTTTAATCAGTAGAAGGATAAATCCTGGGCACAACATAGGAAAAGAGAAAGCAGAAGATTTAACATTTGAAATGAAAAAAAATTGATCATCCAGTCTATTTTCCTAATTAGTATTTCAGTACCTAATTCAGCATTATTTCAGCACTTAAGTTCAGGCTGGAGACAAGCAATTCTCATTGCCTGCCCTCCAAAATAATCAGATCTGTTCATTTCTTTTTCTTAGAATTACGTTTTAAGTATAAATTCCTTGTGATATATTTCCCCTAGTACATAGTAATATAGTAATGTGCTAGTATATAATCTGTCTTTGATCTACAAGTTTCACATGAATTCTTTAAATTAGAGTAGTATTTCAGAAAAAAAACGAACAGCTTTGAAAGATTCATCATTTTTTTCAGAGAATTCCAACAGATAAACTTTGGACCTCACAATTAACAAGACCAAACTTCAGCTGTATTAAGATGAAATCCAAACCTAGTACTTCACATTCCATCAAGAAGATGGAAAGGAAGAAGGACTACCAAAAACAGCTCTCTGCAAGCATGAAAGCCACCCCCCGCCACCACCACCACCACCACCACTACAATCTCCTTTGGTTGCATTACTGCCAAACAGCTACACCCCTACCACAAAATCTCAGCCAGACTGATCTCCATTTATTAGAATTTTTCAGAGGACAAGATCTTTGGCAGCAGTCTGTCATAGCTCATACAAATACTTGTATTTTCCAAAAGAAAAGGAAAATGAAAACATCTCTCTGGCAATTAATAAACAGTTCAATAAAAAATATTAATGTACCTTCAAACACTGATTATTCAGAATTCTTTTTTGTAAGTGCTTTGAAATTTGAAGTTCATTTTGCACTAGATGTGCTAATTTCAGTTTAAGCAAGAAGACTGGTTATCAGCCAGTAACTGAAAAGTTAAATGAAACTAAACCAAAAATTTGTATTAAAAATTTTTAAGTCCTATATTTTAGGTGTATCTTTTTCTCTCTTTAACTTCATCCTCAACACTTTAATAAGAAACTTTTGAACAAAGACCTTATGCTGAAACAGAAATTCTTCATCTTCCAAGGTTGTTCCTTGGTGTCTCATTTTTGCAAACACTGTTAATGTCACACACTGTCAGTGCATGGCTGCTATTACAGCCTGGAACACTTCACCAGAGAGTGCAAACCCAGTGAGCCCCCAAGAACTGCCCAGCAGCTACAGTTTAATAAAGCAGGAGTCATGCCCTGATGACCAAGGCTTCACTTAAGAAACAGTAAAACACATGAGCAAGAGTTTCTCTGAGCATTGATTTAAGGGAGGGAAAGAAAAAAAAAAAAAAAAAAAAAAAAAAAAAACCACACCTTTCTTTTGAAAAGCTAGTAAGTCTAAAGCACAAATAAAAACCAGAAAGCTGGCAACAGAGTTAATTTTTATAGCAGAAGTGTAGAATTAAAGCAAGAGCATTCAAATTTACCTACATTTAAAAGAGCCTCCTCAGAACCATGAAAACTCTATCAAGTGATAATTTGTTGAGTGCGCTTTAGCGCTGCAATTTGTATTTAATTACAGTTCCACAGTTATTCCTTATTTAAACTGTAATGCTCTCCAGGCAGAATGCATCTCACAAGGTTTACTGCATACCAAGGAGATAAAACCTTGCTTCTTCAATCAGCAGAAGGGCAGCAAAATTTCCCGTGTAGTCACTACTACATCACAGAAATGGCATTTTTAAATATTACTTTCATATACTTTGACTGAAATTCATACATCACCTGAAATCAATGAAGATTTAATCAAAGGTTTAATTTGCATCAAGAGTCTAAGCCTGCAATAAGAATTTAATATCACTGAAAATGTGATCAATTTCATAGGTGATAAACAAGAGGGCAAAGGGTAATATTATCATAAAAACAGAGCAACTGCCATATTCAATCCTTTGGGATTCCTTAGATCCTGCTGTACTAGACACTTGGGTTTTATTTAACCAAGAGTTTCAGACAACAACCATAACTGTATGCTTTAGAAACAAATCAAGGCCCATCAGTCTGCACACGTATAAAAACTTTGCCCACTTTACTGATCTGTGTCTTAGGTGTTTGTTAAGTCTTGAAGCACAAGATTTTGTGTCTCTTCCAATGAAAACTCTCAGCGTTTTTGCAGTAATTGGCATTAATGTTAGCATTTCCTATTCCAATGATGTCTCTTGTCTGTTAGTGAGGAGAACATGATCCACACAGCAGCGCATATGAGGTACGGAAGGTACACGCTGTTCGCACAAACGCATTCGACTGATGAGCTGCCCAAAAATTAAAACTATTAACAGTGAGGAAAAGTTCCAAGTTCAGAAAAATCTCAAATTACATTTTCCAGTTCTGCAAGACTGCAATTTCTTCCAAATAACAAAAAATGCTAATGAATACACACTGAACTGAATTTAACACAAAACCACCACTCTGAATTTAGGAAGTGAAACACATCTTTAGTAATACAGAGATAAACACACAGATAAAACCAAGAAAAATTAGGGGAAGCGTAAGGTCTCGTAACAACACAGGAGAAATATTCCCTGCTCCTTCATCACATTTCCCTTACAAGACCACATCAGTCCTTCCTGCTCTAAACCAAACCCCATTTCAAAGCAAACTTTTCTATCATTAGGCTGTCATCAGTCAAGCTGTGCTCTGCTACAAAGAGTAGTGTGTTTTAAAAAAAAATTGAAGCCAAAATACCAGGTTCTGTGAATTTTCCTTAGAAAGGAGATCAAACTCATGAGGTCTTAACAAAGCCAAATCACCAAATAAAATAAAATAAAATCTAAAAGAGACAACTAGTTCATGAGACAATAATAAATTACTAAAAGCACATAGGTGCAGATCTATGTCTGGAAATAGTTGCCAGCTACAGGATTACCATTTTGTACAAAACAGAACTTTCCTGATCTGTGCGCCAAGTTGTATAGGAAAACCAGAAAGCTTTGGCTGTCCCCAATACACATCTGCCATAACTAAAAAATTATGCTGCTGAAATATCACAGATGCCACAACAAACTTGTTTTTCACGTGTAGGCAGTGAGGGTCTAAGTCATGTTGATCACTCTACCCACCTACATCTGGGACACCTCTTCATGTTCCTAAAGGAGATGCCATCATGCCCAACACTAAGGCTATATGGATGGCCATTGACAAGTCTAATCACTGCATTGACTGTATGGTTGGGGAGCTGTAAAATGAGGTCAAAATTAAAAGTAAACAGGAAATATTTACTTTTCTTTCATATTTAAAGTTTGGTGGGGTTTTTTGGTGGTTTTGTTTTGTTTTGTTTGTGGGGTTTTTTGTTTGTTTTTGTTGGGTGGTGGTTTTTTTGGTGGTTTTTTTTTGTTGTTGTTTTTTGGGTTTTTTTGGTTTTTTTTTAATTGGAGTCTTTGTAAGATTTGCCTGTTAAACCTCAAAAAATCTCACTGCTCTATAAAACTGCTGACCAACTGTGGACCACAGGGTATTTATAAGAAATCATTTCTTTTGTCATGTTTTGGATATTGGCTTTCCTCACTCGTGCAAACACATGTTCTTCTGAATTAGCTTAGACAAAAAGGCAGACCAGCTTGCAAGAATGAAGGAGTCTAAGTGGTGCTGACTATTTCACATTTCAAGTGCAAATTATTTATTCAACTACATAACGTCAAGTCATTAAAAAAAAAAAAAAAACACTCTATGAAATACATTCCCACAGCTAACCTTTTGTAACTACAGAATGGAGCAACTATATTAAAATTCGATCTAAAAATGTAATTTTCCTGGTACTTAAGGCAAGTAAATTAATGTTTATACAAGGCCATTTGCATAATAAATATAAAACCAGTATTAAATAACAATAGCTTCTTCTAAAATGCCTTGACGCCTCTTCTTCTGATTCGATGAACATAATACAAATACACGCACATAATTCTAAATCAGTTATAAAGTCCTAAACAATTTTCCATCAGAATAGTCTCCATAATTGTGATAAACTATAAAGACAACCTTTAAGAAGCAATAACAATATATGCAGAAACTGTGCTTCTCTATATTTCCTAAGCTTAGATATTTAAAAACTTACTATAAACAACAAAACCAGCATCGTGGCCAGAATTTTGGAAAGAAAACAGAAATTATCATTACGTAGGAGAGACAACCTGGCTACAGTACTCTAACACACACTTTCAGTAAAGACTGGAGAGGAGACTGGAACATACCAAGTTATCACAGTCCATCTGAAACTATAGAGCCATTGCTTTATAAGCAAATAAACTGCACTTCCAAAGACAGAACAAAAACTACATAAACTTTGTCAGAAGTTATTAAATGACAACACAACACAGAGAGTTAGTTAAGCTTCACGACATCATGAGTCTTCAGTATTTTGTCCCTGTTGCTTTTCCTTGTCCCAGAACCAATCTGAGAAATGTGTGGATATGAATGAATAGTTCACATTTTCATGTATATTACCTGAGGACCAAATACTCAAGAGAGCCTGCAATTTGCTGGGTCAATTGCAGGAAATGTGATTTTCAGCTACACATATTCAAACCACTGCTTTCTTTAAAAACATTAATAGAAGTGTTGATGCATCTTAAGACCTGTACACAAAAAGATACAAGCAGACAGCAATAGTAAAAATACCAGGGGTATGGCTGGTATTAGAAACATGGATGTGAATTCGATTTTTCAAAACGATCCTTTTTTAAGAGCCAATTTCAGTTTTGCAATCCAGCAGGGAACATCATACCTCATACCAAATTCAGGGGATAAGCTCTGCAATGCAGCTGAACAACATTTGTCTTCTCTAATCACGATGCCCTGCTCTTTTAAGAGTTACACTAATTAAACTAGAAAAGGTCACACAACTGAAAATGTTCATGATTTGGGAAAGACTTCATAACGAAATCTTTCCTGTCTATCACTAATCTTCTATACACAATAACTGCCACTTTGATAAAGTGTCTCTGTCAGCCTGTTTGTGATTATACACAACAAGCTTCAGCCTTTGTCCGCTGGAAGAGTTCATGAGCTTTTTCTTGCAACCTCAGTCAGACAGTGCCACAAAAGAGAGGAAGAGGAAGCAAAACCCAGCACTCCTCATGATTATCCTGTCATCTGTTCAGGAAACAATTTCTTTGTAGTTTAAGAACTTCAGATTTAACTTAAGGATTTCGGTATTGAAATTCCAGAATAAAAATATGTCTATATTTACACCAATAGGAAAAAGAAGAGGCAGAAAAAACCAACTTGGTTCTAATCCCAATCTTTGAAGGTTAGCTGCAGTGTGATCCACATTTCTTATGTCTCTCTTTCCTCATGGGTTATCCAGTAACATTGTTATTCTTCCAGTTTTTGAAACCTTAAGACCCTCTTTGAGGGTCCACTCCTTCCTCATCCCATATAGCACCTTGAAAAAAATAGGACCAGAAAGCATTAATTATGTCTTCAGACTCTGACAACAGCCAGTGAAAATGCCCTTAAAATGCTTCAACATTTACACATAATTGGCGAGAAATGGATCTGTCTTTAGTTTAGTTAACAGTTTGAAAAGATGTTGAGGTTGAGCCCTACATTCTGAAGTCCTTCCTGTATCTGAATAATCCTCCAGGCATAACCTAGAAAGCTGCTCTCTCTCTGAATCTCTTCTTCTCCAACTTTTCTTATTATGTAGAAAACTTTTTTCCCCAACAGCCTGCTTTCTCTCAGGTATTTAATGGGTGATATGAAAGAACTAAAAAGATGAGGAGAAAAAGGTTCCTACCCTTCACATCACAGTGACTGCACAGGATCAGGAGGAAATCCTGCATTGCAGCACAATTCTATCAAACTTTTGGGCCTTACAAAGGCTGCATTAATGCCTTCCTATTGCTGGAGGAGGTAAAAAAAATAAAAATAAAAATCATGCAATCTAACCAGCCCGAGAACAGTGGGCTTGGGAGTAAGTGTTCATTCAGCAAAGACGCTGACAGAGCAGGTGAAAATAAAATGCTTTCAGAACCTTTCACAATCTATTCCTGGATCAAGTTCTCAGCTTCATATGGTTTTCTGCCACTTTGAACTACAACTTAATGTAGCTACCTCTTCAAACAGTATCCAGTATAGCAGACACAAAGAAATACCACAGAAAGTACCCAAAAAATGCCCACAACTACATAGGAACCCAAGCACATGTGTTGTTGCCATTCAGCCCAGACCCAGGAAGTTTTTTTCCCAGGGAAACAAACTTAAACAACTCTTACCTGCTGCACAACATAAAAAAGAAACCCCACAACAATCTAGCACCTTGTGTAAGGAAACCATATCCATCATGTTGAGGAACTAACATACATATATCAGAATACGCTAGAAATCTCCAATAAACCCCCTTCCCAGACAGCCATGCCATAGCTCTCTTTTAACAAAACCCAACAATCACACTACAGCTACATTCATTTCCCTTCTCATGTGCAAGCTTTCAGGATATATTCCTCTTTTGTCCCCGTCCTCCTCTTTTCCTTTTTCCATCAGAACACTACAGATTGCAAAGGCTAAGAGGAAGCATGCCTGAGCCAAAAGAATTTTCAGTCTAACGAAAACTGGTACAAAATGAACTTCAGAACTGCAAGTTAAGAGGAAGTTGGTCAAATTCAGTGTTCAGAAAATAGAGCATAAGCTTTTCTGTGGGAAAGCTTCTCCATAGTAACTAAAACTGCAATCTGAGCATTGACTCCCTGTCAAAAATACCCTCAATATAAAAACAAAGTACAAAAGCCTCTCAAAAGCGAGAGATTTCAATGACCCAAAAAAGAGGACAAGAGGAGGATCCTCTTAGCATATACAACTTCTCTGCTGCTGAGCTATTTTACTAGTAAGAAATGACAGAAGAAATATAAGTTTAAACAGCTATTTAACATGTACTAGGTAACATTATTCTGGCAATTAGTAAAATGGTGGTAGTGCTTCTCCAGCAAGAGGTAGGATCAATGCAGCTGACTCTCAGCAATACAGTTAGGGATCAGAGAAACTAAAACTGCTATGCTTTAAAAATTGGTCTGTATTTTTTCATGCTGAGTCTTTGCCTTCTCTTAATTTTTAAAGGATTTTTATTTCAGTCAGAACAACTCAGTCGTTTCACAAAGGAAGACAGAAAAATAGCTTGTTTAGTCCTTGCTAAAAAGACAGACTTTATAAGAAAAGTTTCAAAGACTGGTGTTTCCAAGAAAGGGTCTGGGGTAGTTTTGGATAAAGAAAATACCTTCTGTCACCCTCGGGATAATTTCTAAATACATCTCACACATCTTTCAAATTATACAGATTGCTCCTATTCTTTAAAATGCAGCTAGAGTTTTGCAGCTGAGGTCCCAAAGGGTCTGATCTGACTGACCATTCCTTCTTTCCCACCCCACAAGGAAGAACCCCAGAAGAAATGTACACCACCACGGAGAGCAAAGTAGTCCAAGGAAGCAGTCGTTGTCTCAACTATGTAAGCATCAGGACAAGTTATCAGAACTTAAATTTTTGCAAATATACATAGTAAGGAATCTGCTTTTAAAGAAGAGGGGAGTGTTTCTAACACAGGAGACCAAAATTCTAGTTGAACAATATTTCAAGGATTTATGTGTGCGAACAGTTTCTGGCACTGAAGCGTTGCATAATAAAGTGTACCTCTATCAAGAGTGATCACATTGTTCTTTGAGGTTTTCCTTAGGATTCACAGCATAAAAGAAACACCACACACATGCCAGTCACCAGGCACCACAGGAGTAAGAGGCACAGCCACTACCATTAACCTGGCACATCCCACAGACACTCCACAGTAACAAGGACAGTAGGGCAGGTAGGCTCAGTGCACCTCCTAGTTGCCTTTGCCTCCCTTCTGTAGGAAGGCAATGAGCATGAAAAAACCCATTACTGTCATTTTCCCTACCATAAAAACCATAGTGAGAAGCACAGTAAATGACAGGGACAAATGAACTATGGCCAAGAACACTCCATTAAGTTGGCACTCTGGTTTCTCTTGGCTTAGTATTTTCTACATTACAGCAAGCTTCCCCAATAACATACAGCTTAGATTCCTGCATTTCCAAGGATTTATTAAATTAGCATTTGTAAACATTAACATTTTCAGATGGAATTAAAGACAAACATTCAGAATTGCAAGTGAAAATAAAATAACATCCAACCCTATATTTAAAATACAAGGAATAATAATCTTGAGTCATTAAAATCACTGAAAAATAAATTAGTTGGTCATAAATTAGATATCTCCTGAACAATTGGGAATTTTCATCCAAAATGTTGGGGGATAATGTGGAGAGAAATTACGAAATTGAAAACAAACCAAAAAATCCCCCCACACACCACAGCCCACTGTATTTTCCCAAGGTCTATAAATAAAATCTTGAAACAACTATCCAACCTTCAAAGAATTTCTCTATTTCTAGCTGAAACCAGGACAGAAACTTTCCTACTTTTTCTCCGAGTAATTTTTGCAACTGACTTCACTTGAAAACTTCCTAATGGAAAACATTAGTGGAGCCAAGAAGAAAATGTGATGCAGCATAAAATCATGCAAGATCAATTAAATTGATATAATTGTCAATACATCCATTTCTTGAACTATAATCTCCCCCATATCAAGAAACTACAAAATAAAATCTTGATGAATGTTCCTCTAAAAATCCACGATCTTTTCCTGCTCTGTACAATTTGTAATTAATTATCCTCAGCTTCAAAATAGCTCATTCCAGTGAGACTGGTTTCAGTTTCAGGATTGCAACTGCATGGTAACCGCTTCTCTTTCTGTTGTTTTCCATTTCTAAACGTAGGCTTTGATCCCCTTGGTCTTGCTGGTAGAGCAGTCGCCTCACAGACACAGTCTCTCTTTGAAGCCTTCCAACAGTGCCAAGAAAGAAGCAGGCTATGGCAGCAGGCTCAGTATTCTCTGGTTATGCAACAGATTAGATCATTATCAACAAAACTGGATGCCTCCAGCAGAGAACAGAAATGGGGAATTTGAGAGCAAGTTTTTCTTTACTTTTTGAATTAAGGGTGGCTGCTTGGTCAGTTTGAAAGGAGGAAAAAGTTACCTGCAATTACAGGCTGGTCATATCAGAGAAGATTACAAGTCAGTGAAAAGCCCCATAATAAATATTATTGTCACATTTATCGCTCAGTACTGTTCCTTCCTTGGCACGAAAGTTTTCCCATTCATTGTGTAATGCAAAAGAAATATTTGGCTCAAACTAATGCCAATAATTTAAGAAGTCTGATTTAGCCACATGGATTTCATTCCCCATAGATGGATGAACATGTGCCAAAAGGATGCAGGAGAGAAGTCTGGATTCTCACAAACCTGCAGAGAGAATCTGTACTTCTTACCTATGATACATTCATTTGCCCACAGCCTGTGCATGTGGATATCCTACACATCTGTCACATTACTGTCTTCTCTAGTTCTGTCTTTAACTTTTAAATCATCAGTTAGAGATATTTCAGTTCAGAATTCCACTTCAGTTAAAGCATAAAGTAGCTACTGATTGGGCATGGAGTGAAGATAGGGATTTTGAGTCTTCATATACAACAGAAAAATACATACTTTAATTTCTTAAGGGAATGCCATGCATAGTTTCATCTTACAGATAATTTGGGGAAGAAATACTACACTGCATGAAACAAATCCCCCGAGTCAAGTTCTGACAATGAACATATAGTGAGGAGGAGAGATTATAGAATATTGAACAGATTAAACAATTTACTGTTTGTATGTAAGAATTCAGTCACTGAGGCTTACAAATGCATGTAAATAAAACCAAAAGGCTTTGAGAATCCTAACAAAAAGCTTTTACAGCTTCTAGAAAAGACATTAAGAGTATTTAGATACTGGTTATAGGAAAAAAGTAAGTAGAAAACAGTTTAATATTGAAAAAAATTTTATGGTTGCTCTTAATAAGAGAGAATATTCTTGTGGTGTTTCAGTGTGTTAATTCTATATTATTATAAATTTGTAAAATTAGAAAGCACTACAGAAGTCAATTTTTGCTTTTCAAGCTCCCACAAAATTAGCACTAAAAGTATTGTGTGTCTGGTTATATTACAAGATGAATGCAAAACTAAAAATAACATTACCTAATAAAAGAAGGATTACAAAGAATGGCAGAAGTTACAAGACCAGTGTAATTTGCGTACAAATGCATATTTTCACAAGATCAGCAGCAGCTTAAGAAAATCAGAAAGCTCTGCATTTTGGGCTTTGTCTGCAGGAGATACTTCCCAGACATGAGACTACTCTTTTTTTTTTCTTTTTTTTTTTTTTTTTAATATGTATATATTTCTTATACATCTGGAAAATATTAGGTCAAATAAATTATGAGCATAATAATGAGCTCTTTGTACTCACTCATTACTGTCCTTGTTTGATATTATCACTGAAGCATCAGAAAACTGTGTGTTCCTGTCTCTCTTATGCAATTGTACAATACTTTTTTGTATGACATGACTCTTAAAAAGCACCGACCTAAATAAAATCAGGTGTTTAGCTGGATTGCCTTCATCTCTATCCCACAGCCAGTAATAATTAAAAACTACATATGAAAAAAATAACTGGCATGCCTCCCCAAATCATGACAGAAGAAAAATCACTGGTGAGTCAAGCTAGTCTGCAAGTGGGACACAAAGTATGATTCATAAGACATTGATTCGGGTTTAATTCTTGAGAGAGAAAAAGCTCCATCAATAACGTTAAGACAGAAATTCAAACTCTCATTAGAAAAATGTAACATTAAATTCACTGTGTCTTTTCATTCTGAATATTTCTGTTCTGTGTGTTCACCACAAGGGTTTGAAGCCACGACCAGTAACCTTCAGCAGCTCCTGCAGGGACTGAAATCCTGCAGAGGACACTGAGTGTGTCGGGCCACATTCCTGAGTTGTCTTCTACACAGCTGCAGGGCACAAGCTCTGTGTCCACCACTGGGGCAAAGTGAACGGGACCTTTCTGACTGAAACCACAACAGAAGACTAATTATGGCTTAACTTGGTCATTGCCAGCATTAAATTTATCAAAGCAGACGCGATTCAGTAAAGCTGCTTAATTTGCCTTTTTTTTTTTTTTTTTCCCCCAATGTAGTATTTAAGTAAACCAGACTACGACGTTAAAAAAAGGTGAGTCCAATGAGATGATGGCAGAGGAGCCAAGACACTCCTTTCAGACAACAGACCAGATACTAAGCACTAGGTCAAAATTACCTCTGGGCTACAGCTTTTGTAGCAAATTGGGTTTTCAAGGGCATTCCCTCCCCCTGCAACTGCATATTTATCTCACGTCTTTCTTCCAGCCCACACCCAAAAACAGAGGTTTTGTGCAGTAATTTAGTTTTAGGTCCAAAGGACATTTATAACAAGGATATTTTTAATATTTAAAGTATAGTAGAATATATACAGAAGTCTAAACCAGTAAAGAAAAAAAAAAAAAAATAAAGACCAGGGAGCCTTTTTCATTCAGGAGGTAATAGTACAGGAAAAGGCTCTATAAAAACCCTCTTTCAAAACCCTGTATGACCTTGCTGTTCACTCACATCCTTCAAGCTGACCACTGAAAGAAATATAAAGTAATATTCATTTTCCCACATGTTCGTGGCAGTCCAAATGACATCTCTGACACTGGGAACAGACTAGCAAAATATTTGATTTATCTTTAACCTCAGCTATGAAAAATGGGAGAAATAATAATAAAATAAAAAAATCTAAAAGCCATGCGGCTATTGGATATTTCACAATTTAATCATACATCATACCTGTACTGCAGAAAACATGCAACGAGACTAAACTTCTAAAATGTAGCTGGATTTAAATGTATGCTGCTTTGCCTGTACTGTCAGCTAGCAGGCCTTTAAAGGAAGATTATCAAAGGCACTCCAGTCACCGTGATGTGAAGACAGAATAAGTGAGCACGACCTTGAGTTCTCCCTTTATATTTCATGGCATTTTTTCTTAAGTATTTTTAAATCATCCAGACAGTAAGTACTAACATGGACAGTACTGAATACACATGCTTTTGAATAGGATGATGAAAATTACTTCAATGAATGTCTTTTGGCTTATGTGCTCATTTACATTCCCCTCAGGAATAATATATTAGCAATGTCACTGCTATGAACAAGTAGGTGACATATCAATAACTATCATCTATTAATAAATACTTTACTCATTCCATGAGGTTAATCTTCATATGCACCCACGAGGCAGGAAATTATAGTCACTATTTCCCCTGGGGATGCTAAAGTGATGTTATAGACTGTCCTAGTCCATGCAGTCATTCAGGTGTCAAAGCCATAAGTAATAAACTGTCAGAGACCCTGCCTCCTAATCCTACATTCTAATCACTGGATTTTGCCCATTTGATGAAGGAAACTGTAAGAAGCATGCTGTCTTATCATAACTGAAAAGTAAAACTGACATTTATTAAAAGCTGCTAGAAGCTTAAAGATAAACTTGCCATTAAAAGGGGAAACAATGAAACCCACACGATTTATCAAATGGTCTCTCCTTTGTCTTCCAAGGACATATGTGTGATAACTGCTACAGAGTTACTGCTCCCTCCTTAACACAGACCTTTATTTGGAATAAATGTCTTTTATAAGGAACTTGAGAATGTTTTCTCTGTCTAAATTTACTGACTTCTCTTTACCTGGGTCCTAGTCCTAAATATTCCCTGGAACGTGAACAGAACACTTATGATATGAGATACTGTTACTGTTGCCAAGAAAAGCAGGAGAAATGCTGACTTTAAAAAAAAAAAGAAAAAAAAGAGAGAAATGTTTTGCTGCACCACACAAATTCACTGCTCATTTTGCTCATTTCTCTAGTTTGTTTCTAATAAAATTAATAAAGCAATGAGTAGGTAGGCACTCCTCCACTTCTACAAGAGCGTAGTGATTGCCTTCAAAAGGGAAAACTCTTGTGGTACTCACAAGCTGCAAAAGCATTATAAAAGTAAGATTTTATCCATATGTTAAATGTTTATTTCCAGCACATCTGTCTTAGCTCAGTTAATGTTTTTAAACTTACCAGGACACTGACTTGTAGAACTCCCTTTAAAACTAGTAGGAATTGTATGAACAAACCCCTGAACAAGCTTTCAGGTCTCTACTTACGAGTTAAAAGAAAAATCAGGTTGCAAATCTTGCAAGATTTTCAAGGCATCTGGAACGTCACTTGTCCAAACCTCCCCACGACATCTATCTTTAATGTGTACAGCAATGCATTTCTGTTATCACCCAGAATCCAGGAGGTGAGCACGTGAGAAATAGTGAAGCTCTAATGAATTGTTAAAAATCTGTTAGAAGCTCAGCATGGAAATTTGAATGGGTTCAGGGGTTTGTGAAGATTTCTTCCATCTCAGTTGTCAACTGCTTGCTCGTGCTGAACGTACTGATGAGGAAATCCTCAGAGCATGCAGCAGCAGCAGCCTACTGCAGGGACTTAACGTCACTGGGAATGTTCCAAAAAAAAAAAAAAAAAAAACCACTCTGGTGCCTGAAGAGTTCTTTCCTTTGCACAAGTTCCTTAACATAAAAGGAAATTAATGTGACAGGTTCTGGTAAGCACAGACAATGCCACTTTCTGTATAACCTCACCCAAGAACACCCATTTGCCCATTTCTCAGCTGACTGAAGGCCAGCTTCTTCAAGTCCAGCTGTTTCCTCCTGCAGGGAACACTCATTTCCATTGCTGCTCTAACAATTAGAAGACAATACTAACCACTGCAAGTACTACAGGCCTATATACCCTGTCACTCACACACACACACCCCCCAAACACTGCTCATTTCTACCATGCATTTCCACCTTAAAGGGGAGTAGACAGATCAATCTTCACAAAGTCCTGGACACAGCTCTCATAGCATATTCTTCCATAAGAGCTGGGCCAATACAAATGTTATTAAAAGCAAAGGGAAGGGGTTGGATTACCAATGGAATCATATAAATTATGAAAACCATACAAGCAAATGGCAGTCTTGAAACAAAATACCAATTCAATTGTCCTCCGTTGTAGGCAAAAGAAAGCAACAAGTAACATACACCTTGATGAAAAATACTCCTTGTAAGCCTGAAAGCAAGACTAAACTGAAAATACAGGATTAAGCACTTCACCTTGTTTTGTGGGGAGTTTCACTGAGCACAACAGGAATATTCCTGTGTGCTTTATGCAAGGGCATTTACAGGACAAGACTGAATTGCTGAGCCATTATTTTACTTGTGGCTCAGGAATCACTCCAAAGCAAACATGAAAGAGACTACAGCAACATATATTTTCAAAATTAATCAAATTCATAATAAATTTTAAGCCATGAAACTCTGAATTTCATTGAGGTCACCAAAGTTCAGCTCTAGCCCTTCAGTCGTTCATCAAGATTAATTACTGCCTCGTTACTAGTCAGTACTGACAGACAAGTAACCTCAAAGTCACTGTCACACAGCTGAAGAGCTAAATACTGCTTCCAAAAGTAAATACTTCCAGAATGAAAACAAAATCCTGTCTATTGCTGATAGTACAAATAAGCAAACAATACAGGAAGTCCATGTTTTTCTGTTCTAAATACATTTTTCCATAAAGGGATAAGTTTGCTCATATGTGAGAAAGGAGAATGAAAGTAGAGGTCCCTTACTTTATTTCCACTGGGTACCACATAGTGGTAGCCAATCCAGTGTATATAAGAAAACGGGATCCAACAAATCTTATCTCCTACAGTGAATGTTCTGGAATCTCATATTTATTCCCCTATCTCAGGAGTCAAAATTATTTTTATCTTCAAAACAAAAAGCTATTTTATGCTTATGAGTGTGCACAACGTTTAAGACTGTGTCTCCTCATCTTTTAAATTCTTCCTTTAAAACTACCTCTTAAAATTTTTCACAGTAATCCTTGCTCTATAGATAAACAATTTCTCTTGTGTCAATGTCAATAGGGCAGTATTTGATATGGCTTCCCCCAAAAGCAAGCCAATCACAAAAAAATATATAAAATTTAAAAGATGCGTATGCTCATGGTGCTTTATCGCCTCTTCATTTTTGAGAAATTCTGAAATTCGAGCCATCCACTGTAAGAAAAAAAAAAAAAAACAACCTCTAACAACAAGAATTTAATCTACCCAAAATCCTCTTCAAGGGTCTCCAGAGAACCAGGACAACCCAGCGTTTCATGGCACAGACTCCAAACCACTGAAGCAAGCACAAGCTAGATTGGAAGAGTTAAATAAAGCAGCTAAAATTCAGCAGCATTGCGAGCTATTCCAGACTACTGTAACCTACACTGGGTGTCCTCTGCATAAGCACCAGTGTGACTTTGTGGACTGCTGAGACTCAGTCTGTTGCAACTGGCATAAGTTGCCACAGGCGAGTAATCACAAGAAACTGACCTTGGCAAAAGCACATTTTACACTTCACTGCTGTTCAACTGTGTTATACTAAAGAGAGAGCAAGTGAGCACAAGCAGAAGGGGGAGGGAGAGAGAACAAAGGGGGATAGACAGCATAAAAGTGAACGTAGCCATTTTCAGCTTTACCTGCTTTTAAGATTTTAAGAGAGGTACATCACACCTCCAATGCACATCACAACCTACACATAGTTACATCAATTTTGCATGGTATCATTTTTAAACCATCAGAGTCTGAGGAGATTTTTCTGGGGGGAGTAAAAAGAAATGAGACTAACTACTAAATTAGAAATGAATATCTAAAAAAATTCTCCCAACAAGGAGGAGGGAAGTATAGAAGACAATTACAACTTCACACTTTTCTGCCACTGGATTAATGCATAATTGAGGATTTTTAAATTGCTCTTTCCTCCTATTTGGCTACACCTGTTGAGAGGAGATTTTTGAATCAGCTGCAGCTAATAAAGCCTAAATGTACTCCATGAGCTGCGCAGCAAGATGTCTTAGTCCTAACTTTTAATGTTTCAGCTCAACCTTAACTTCAGCTCTCAACAGCCCAGCAGCAATTTGCAGGAACTAGTATGGTAAAATCCCCACTGCTGCACATAAAGTTGTGTCTGGCTTTTCTCAACTATCTTTGGTCTCCAATGGTTTGAATCAGTTATTTCCTGTAAAATAATTTTCTTACTTTCTGCATTACTTTTCTTTGGTATTGATTACTGCACCTCCAAAGAAACAGGACCTGGCAGAGCAAGATGGCACAGGATCCCATCATTAGTGCTAACCCACATCCTGCCCAAATTTTACAGCGAGTTTAACACAAGGCTCTAACCTTGAGGGGATGCTGGGTTTCCAGGACATTCGCTGGCTGAAGCAAAACATGCAGAAGCTTTGTACAAGTTCCAAAATACCGAATCGCTCTCCACTTGGGAAGGGCACAAGGTATGCAAGTCTAGACAAAATAAAATGAGACCACATGCATTTTGTATCTGCTTCCTTACCACTCTTAGGTCAGTGACCTAAGGAGTCGATGCAGCTTCTCTTGCAGATCTTGAAGTCTGCTTTTCTCCTGTGTAGACAGTTTCTCTATTCCTCATCTGGTTCCATAAATAACTCAAAACCCTGCAATAAAAGCCAGCCTTTGTTCCTCTCAAACATGCAAACCCTTCACATATTTGTCTTCACAAAGTCTCCATTCCTCTATTAAAACTCCTTGTGCTCTGTTTCAGACCTCTAAATGTCATTACTACCAGTAACCAGAAGTGGCCTTTTTTGGACACAGCCATGTTGTTCCCTTGAACCATTCCCATTTGACAGAGTCTCGTCATGGTACAATGACCTCCCCTGTCACTGGCCAGGGAGATACAAGACTCAGCCCTGACAGCAGATGGCTGATTCACACACACTGACGCTCAGCGACTCAACAATGATATGATCACACTTAGCCTATGAATTATGAAAACAGCAATTCTATGAAGCATGACCTAAAATTTCAAGGGACTGAAGTATTTCCAAGTCTGAACTTTTGATCAGGGTCAAAAAGGTGTCAGCTGTGGATCTGCAGAATTTTAATCATCTCATCAGACCGTAGCTCACTCGCGCTCTCTCTCTCACAAACACATGATGTTTGCAAGGCCCACAGGCATGCTTCCTGACACTGAAGTAGGACTCTGCAACAGAGGGCTGGATGGGCCACAAAAATACTCACTTCTTCTGTGAAGTGTGTGAGAAATGCTTGTAGGGTCTAGACAGAGAGTAAATTGATGTCTGTCACATTTTTCTGACTGCACTTGGTCACAAAATAGACTTACTAATTTTTTTATTTACTAAGTCCTATAGTAATTACTTATAGTAGATAGAAAAAGATAAAATGGAAAGGGCACAGTAGTTCTGCAACAGTTTCTGCGGGCCCTCGGGCTTGCTACCTACGGTGAGCATTCCTCACAATGACACAAAGCAAAAGAAAGAAAAAGGTGACAAAAAGAAAATACCTGAAGGGTACTCATATCCACAGGAAGAGCAAATCTTTGTTTATACTAGGCCAAAAGTAAGCAGATATTTATATTACACAAGAGTACCCTCAGCTGCATGTAAGGATTCTACATATCTTACTTCTTCAATGCATAACCTAAACAACAGGTTATTGAATTAGTATCGCTCTTTGCAGCTCCCTGTGGGTCTCCCAAGCCACACCATATTTTAAATGTATGTGTCAATGTCATTGAGTCATTTGACTTTATAGTTCACTAGCTAGGATCTCATTTTCAAGTTATTTCACTCATTAGGCAGAACAGAAACATTAACTGAGTCTTCCCCATCCATACAAGTAATTACCAATATGCTGGCTACTGTGAGCATCTCCCTTCTCTTTCCTCTTCCTTCTCCACCTCTCTCATATACGAGAATTGCTTGAAACCAGAACATTTCCACAAAATATACAAGGGCTGGCAAATAAAAATCTTTTAACATCTAAAAATTACTAGGAAGATTTAGCTATAGAAATGTATATATGGATATGTACCTATACAAAGTATCCAAAAGATGATGACGTGGCGCAGTATGGTTGAAATGTTACTAGAATGGGATTAATTTGACCAAACTATTCCTCTGCTGGAAAAAGATTAGTTTGTTTGAATTACATTTACCTTTCTCAAAGTGTTTTAGAAAGAAGTCTCGTCTAGTTTAAACTCATCCAATACAACATAATGATATCCTTGAAGTCCAGGGAGTCAGTAGAGTCTTGCTTTTCCTTCTAGTTGTGAATATTGAGTGTGATCTACAAAAAAAAGAAAGCGGGGGGGAAAACGTTTGGCAGGCAATCCTTTATCTTTTCAATGGGTCAATATTTTCAAAATCCTTACAGAAAATGGCCCTGACTCCAGAAGTTCAATCAATCAAACAATCGCTACTTGGTGTCCAGAAAGAATTCAAAGCAGATTTAATTTTCCATGTCAAATATTGTCTCTCTCTCTCTTTTCATTGTCTTAAACATTAAGGTATTAGAGTAAAAGGTGTGATTTCCTCTACTCATTAAAACAAACAAACAAACAAACAAAAAACAAACAACAACAACAACAAAACCCATAACCTTGCAATGTACATTTTGCATTTTCTGCTATAAATTTAAATTTACCATCAGGGAATTTATAACTTTTTGTTAGAACCTACGGAAGAGAAAGGCTACAGTTTCTCTGATGTGAAGTGCTAATATACTTCACAATGCCAGTAAAAACTCCTGAACCAGAACTAAAACCATGAAAAACACAAAACACCTTTTTCTCCTACTAGACACTTCAATTAATCAACAGCTATTGGTGAATAAGTTAAGTACTCAGCAGGTTTGTTAAGCAAGCATGTTTTAGTCTGGAAACAGCTGTGAGAAGTTCACCAGATTTTATTCTCTGCATTGTCCTGCTATCTCTGGAGTCTCCAGTTTTCTAAGGAACATCACCTTTTCTGGCCAGCATGCTGAGTCCATAATTTTGCAGATACTGCATATAGAATCAGCTCGGTCCTTCTAGTTCTTTCAGTAACAGCAAGCAAACTCACAAAAGCTTTGCCTCAGATTTCACAGGCATGTGTGTGCCTCTCTCTCAGTACCCTGGCCAGTGTGCCAATATGTAGGATTAAACTTTTTCCAAGGTTGAATAAGCCACCATCTGTCTATCTTGTGTGGTGCTGTGCGCCATCCGGGAGACTTGTCCCTTAGAGCATGTTTCTACCATATGTCACTCCTGAGTGATCAGTTATGCCAAGACATTTGGGAAAAAATGACTAAGTCGAGCTGGAAAACCCTTTCCGAATTCCAGAGGAGGTTTGCCAAGCCTGTATTTGCAAATAACTTCACATCCACTGGTTTTTGCATATATGGTGTGTAAAAATAAATAATAACCTTTACCCAAACAGACATGAGGTACCTGCCCTCCACTGTCCAGAACTAAGGGATTTTTTTAATAAGCCAAGGAATTCACGTATGACACATCTGCAGGAAAAATACAAGACACTTTTACAGTGACTTTTATGATTGCTAACTTAATAAAGGAAAAAAAGAAAACCCAGATTATAAGAATATATTTCAAGAAAGACTCACCCTATTATTCTAAAGCCACAACAAACCAGTAATTTATTTCCAAATACTCATCTAAAAATACCTAAGGCAACTGAATGCAAAACTTTTTCCTAACAGCAGCCATCTAACAATAACCATCTAAAGTGCTCACTTGCACGCAAAGTGATCACCTAAACTAGATGTTAAACTGCTGATACAGTTCATGCAATTAGAATTTGTCTAATAAGGAATATGACTCTATCCTATTTTAGATTTAAAGAACCATTATATGTTCCAATTCCTCAATTATTAAATTAAAACTCAAGCCAGCATCATTCTTATGGCCAGCTCAAGGCTGCTCATTTACATAACTGACTTTCAAGGGCACTTCGTTACACAGCAATTAATACCAGCAAAAAATCTACCAGATCTGCTACCTAATGTTAAGGAAAGACATTCTTGAGAACATTAAAAGAAGAGAGAAATTAGTAAGTCATGATTACAGCCTCCCTGAGTAAGATTAACATTGAAAGGAAATACATTCCTAAGGGCAACAGGAGAAATATTAAATATGAGAAGACAAATTATAGGAATTATTACATTTAGTGACAAAAGTGAGATGAGGAGCAGTACTAAAGTCCAAGAGAGAACAACGACCTTTGTGCTTTGTCTTCAGAATTTGGACAATCATTGAAAAAGAGGGAAGACGCGAAACAAGGTTTCACTTCAGCCCACGGAGATTTATAGAACAAAATGCAACAAAAAACAGAAAAAGTTAATGTTAGACAAAGAAAACCGCTACTGAAAAAAAAGGTTATTATTAAAGGAAAATGAGGTAAATTATCACCTCAGAATGAATTATGATTTTTTTTTTTTTTTTTTTTTTTTTTTTTTTTTACGTATCTAAGTTAAACTGCCTCCTTATGCACAAAGAGTGAAATTTGCAAAGGTGAGGATGTTGGCAACAAATTAGTCTACCAAGGAAAGAAAGCCTCCTACGGCAACACGGACTTGCTGAATGGAAAGAAGAGAGGAAAATAAATATAGACCAGCTAGGCAAACCTGGACTACTTGCCTACGTAACACACCTAATGATACTGAAGCCAGCACATTTTTTGAAAGGCTCAGCTCCTTCCTGGCCCACTCTGACAGCCTGAGGCATTCACACTGTTGAGCCAAGAGAGACTGGAGAGGCTGGTTCTGCAGCACCAACTTTCTGCTAACACTTCTTATTCCAACAAGAAACCTTTAGGGTAATGTGCACCTGCTCTAATGTCCTCCTTGCTTCTTCCATCTACCTACAGGCCCAAATATTCTTCCCTTCAGGATGAAATATGATTTGCACGTAAGACTGACCAACTCAGAGGGTTGCAAACAGGGACAAGAAGGGAGAAGGGAAATTCATTAAAGCTGCCAATTAAGAAAATTCTTACTCTGGATAAGAATTTGCTCTGTGAAGCTGGTGAACAGCTTCCTCACAGGAGCAGCCATGCAGCTTCTGCACTGTCATCTCTTGCCAGAACTACATTAGAAACAAGAGCTTCTCTTACGACAGGCATCGTGGAGATCTACTCATCGGTAAGAGAAAACTGTGGAGCAACATAATGGGAAAAAACATTGAAACACGAAGAAAGATTAAAATTTTTCTTTACTTTAATGTTCAGCTTGGGAAGGTTCAGGATCTGTCACCCATTTATCCCATGCCAGTGAAGACATACAAACAGGAATCGCCTCAATCTTTGAAAATATGATGCTTTTTAATTTGGTTTAATCACTAGGAGTTCCTTGGAAATTCTAGGCATACACAGGATATTTTCTTTTATATTCCACTTCAAGCATGTACTAAGCCTCAACATGCTCTGTTGTTCTCACAAGCATTTTAGGGAACTCTCAATTCTCCTGGAATTCAAAAGCTCAGGATTCCAATAATCACATGTAAACCCATTCCTCTAGGAAGAAATTCACTCTATGGCACAACCAAATGCTTCTGTTACATAAATGTAAAACTTAACTGAAACATATACTGATAAATACAAGACTACGACATCTCAGGCAGAAACAGTGAAATTTATTTCCACAGGAAACTTCATTTAGAGGGTATAACTACAGAAACAGTGTTTAAAGACAAGAAGGGCTCTTCAAGCACAAGGCCAAACTCAAAGAGTTATGTCCTCTGAGGCACTCATCTGCAGGGTATTTCATATATTCCCACAATTCATATATTCATCACAATTCATTCCCCTGTGGAGGCTGTGGGCCCTTCTTGGCAAGACTCTTCTATTTCACTGACCATGATGTAAGGGAGAAAACACAGGCTGATGGGAAGCTACGAGACGTCACTAAAATCTGCCAAGCAACCCTAATCTAAAGTCCATTCTGCAAGGTCCATGGTACCACAACATAATAGAAGTTTGTTTTTAAAAAATGTTAATGCTATATTAAAACAACACACAGTCTCTTTTCCTATGAATAATCAGTACTCATAAAGTAACTTGAACAAAGACAATCTCTACGTGGCATGTGAAAGTAGCTTGGAGGTGCCTTTGCTAGGGGTGCAAAAACAGGGATTGCTGAGGCAGGGATAAGGCTTGCTTTTTCCAATCACAGAGATAAAACAGCTCTCCTCACGAAGCTTTCCTCTTCCTCACCTCCCCCCTCCTCCACACAAAACCCAAGAAAAGCTGCCATTGCTTTAGGTCAAAGGAAAAACAGGCCCAGCTGCCGTAAGCCAAACAACGTACAGGTTTGCTATCTCCCCTGCTGTTTTGGCTTGAGCTCTTCAGACTGGAAAATTCAGAAGCACGATCTCCCAAGCTCTATAAATGCCAGAACCATCTAAGAGGAAAATAGGACAAGGCCACCCCCAGGCAAGTTTGTACTAAAATCTGCTGGCTGCAAGGCAAAAATACAGTAAACATCACATAGGGACAGACTTCTCCTCAGAAAATATTCCACAAGAACAATACGGCTTCCAAGGAAAGGCTGTGCTAAGGGGACTTCTGGAGGGAAAAAAAAAATGCAATGTTTTAAAATCCTTGTGAGGAGTTAGCAAGCTAATGGCACACTCAACGACAAATTGTTTGACAGGCAATATGCTTTTGACATTAATCCAAAGAAATGTAAAATCGACATTGAATGTTCTCTACAAACTGGTAACAAATTCGGTATCCTAGAATAGTACTGCAGGTTCACTAAGGAAGTTTTGCTTTTGTCTTAACAACTGATTACATGGAATAAAACAAGTAATAACATGCAATTAATCATCAATATCATCACCCTGTCTTTTCAGGAGGGAGAATTTAATTTAAATTTTTGCTGTCCTTGGGAGATGAACTTTGCAACTGATTACAGTATGTTTTAACGTACTCTATACTGACTCAACCTTGAAAAACAAGCCAAAAACAGAAGTTGAAACATCCTTTTTCCTGTGTAGCTCCAATTTGCAGTAGCAAGAAGCTAAACAACATGCTCTCCACCAGATGGCTGAAATAAAAAGAACACTCCTTCTGATTAATTAGGAAACAAATGAATCTGCTGTTAGCACAACAAGTTACCATCAGGAAACCTGGGTTCCCATTAAACTTTGATATTTGTGCTTTCTCTGCAACTGTGTTCAAGACCATCCTCAGATTCGTCTCTCATTTCAGAAGCAAAGTTTAAGCAGAGGCCAGTCCATGACACACAAGTATCACACCAGCCACTGCATAACCAAAAGGGGTACTGGCCCTTTTCACAGACAAATAACACCATAGTTTTCCTAAAAGAGAATGCATCCATCACAGCAGAAACAAACTAAGGTCTCCTAGTGCTGTGAGGAAAACTGATGAGTAAAACCACATGTCCCTTGTCAGAGCTCAGTGAGCAGTGGAGGCTCATGCATGCACACCCAAGCTCTCCAGCTGGTCCTGGAAATGGAAATCCCCAGAGCAAATACAGTACAAGGAGCAAGGATGTGACAACCCAAGCAGCAGAGACCAGCCCATGGTTCCCTGTCAAGGCAGGCTGACAAGGATGACTGTGAACATCTCAAGTGAAAGTTCAGTGCCGGAGTTGGTCAGACAGGGACTGGCCCTGGCTGACCACACAGAAGACATCGACATAAGGCCTTGAGAAGTGGAGTGCTGAGAAGGAGAACATCTAGATAGGTTATGGCGAGAAGCGTGGGATTATGAGTGTAGTTATGTTAACATGGGTTATGTCACAGTTTCTGTATAAGGTTATGTGTTAATAATCGGTCAGTCACCTTTGTGTACATGGTTACGCTGTTGTTCAAAGGCTCTCTGTTACCAAGGCTGTTCCTTGTAATACTGGTCCTCTGTTGGCTGCCCACCCCAGGGCTTCATTCCCTGGGGCTAATGTGTACAGCTTCTGGTTTTTGTTAACCACCTTAATAAATTGCTTTTTGGGAAACCACAGTCACACCTGCTGCTTTTACTTCACTGGTAGCCGTGGCAGAACCTGGCGACGGTTGTCTCGGTTGAGCCGGAGACCGAACTTTATCGCCAGATTGGGATAAAGCCGCCAACCCCGAATCAGGGTGAGCTCTGCTCTTCAAGTCCGGTCGAATGGACCGTGACAGTTCAGGATACAGTGCAGGGACTGGGGATGGAGGGGAGTGATGGCATAAAGCACAAGGTGGAACTTGCACAAAAGATGTGCGAGTGCCTGCACTTAGAATGTGAATATAATGCTTGCTGCTACTGAGGTGAGTGACTTTGGGAAGAAGGAAACTGACCCAGGAAGGTGCAGATAAAAGCTCTTGGTATTGTCATTATTCCTCTGGTTTCTTTGCACGAACACCTGCTTTATTGCACCAAACCTAAAGAAGGACCATTTCAGAAGCTGCCTATGGGAAAGAACGTACCACGTCTCAGGTATAAAGGACAATTTTGCCTGCTTTACTGATAACGTGTGTGCCTAAAGAGACACAATGCCTTAGTGAGAATCCAGGACTGCCAACTAATCCACGCCTCTATAATTTAGAGTATTTCTCCTACATTCAGAAATGAAGTTCTCAAACATGTTGAGTGTGTTATTTTCTAAGGCCAAAGGGAATGGTGGAGACATTTATTACAAACTAAATCTAAGTTTCCTTTTTAAAATCCAAGTAAAGGTACTATATCCTACTAAGTAATTGAGAAAGCTCAGAGACTTGAATAAGAAAAACCAAAAACACTTCCCCACACATAAAAAAAGGGTTTCAATCATTTTCTATATATAGAAAGGCCATTTAATTACACTAAATAACTGTATCTCATTTTTCCTTATAGGTTGGTGATAGTTAGGTACTCTGGAAAATACAAGGACACGCAAAAATGCAAAAGAGTGTAGAAGACACTAATATTTCAAAGTGCACCTATCCATTACATCACACATACAATTAACAGGGGAAAAAAATTGCTACTGTTTGAGCCTTTACTGTTAGAAAATGGATCCATGTAAAATTTCAGCTAATACCATATTCTTTGGCACAGTATTTTTAGAAGACCCGCTTCTCTTCTAATGTTTGCTTACGCTTTACTTGATGCCTCCTCTAAGACTTGTGTTGGAAGAGACAGTGAACAATTAAACCTGTGTACTCTCTCCGCACCGCTCACAACACTGAAGACCTCAGGAATATCTTCCAATGTCTCTTCTTCTCAGGATAAAGAATCCCTGTTTCCTGTGGACATAAGCCTTTCCACATCTTTTAAAAACGCTGCTTTTTCCAAAATTTTCTCATCCTGTTATATTGTTTCTGAACTGAGAGACCTGAACTGCACATGACAGAAGATGCTGGTGAGCCATGAACATACAAAGCGGCAAAAAGGATGCCATCTCTTTAATTCTTTATTCCTTTATTAATATTTCCTAGTATTTGATTTGCTTTTCAGATCAGTGTAGAGTAGTGAGCTCCTGTTTAACACTGCTGTTTATCATAACCTGGTAACTGATTCACACAGGGTAACAGCTCAAAACTCACCATTTTTTAGTGGAATCACCATTATTTCTTCCCTATGTAGACCACTTTAACCACACTGAATTTTACCTGCCTTTCCACTACTCAGCCCCACAGCCATGTCAGTCACTTCTCCAGTTCTACATGGTCCACTTCAACCTTACTACTACGAGCAAGTTACTATCATCAGCACACTTTCTCACTTCATCAACATGCTCCTTTCCAGCATACAATATATGGGTTGAATCCATCAATCAGTCCAATGACTCTGGTGACTGAGAACCACTTATTCCTACCTTATTCTTCCCATCTTCCACCCATATATTAGTCTATAACATGACCTTCCTTTATGCACTGTTGCTGGCTTCTGTCTGGCACGGAAGGTTGTCAAATACTCTGAATGCCATCCAGATCTTTCTTATTCACCTACATATTCACCCCCTCAGAGGGCTTCAGATATTTTGAAAGGTGGTATTCCCCTTCTTAAAAGAAAAGGGTCTGTATTCGTCTTGGTAACACATCTGTAAATTCTGCATTATGAAGTAGATTGCATCCTTGTTACTGACAAATTCTACATCTTAGCAGATAAGATGTAGGGGAACAAAGTAATGTCATTTTCTGCCTTTTGATTAAAAAAAAAAAAAGGCATTTGCATATTTTGAACCCAAATATTCAGGGAATTTAAAGTAACACCTCTCTCCTTTTTATATGGCTATAACTAAGTGGCACAAGCACAGCAACAGCAATTTCTCCTCTTGTAACTCTTCCATGAAGACAAGACTTTATTCAATCTTCTAACAATTTTTGACCTGAGGATCAAAAAGAAAGCAAATATTAAAAAAAAAAAATTCAATCATTTCCTACTGTCTGCCAGATGTGTAGGACTGCCAGCAGCTGCATAGCAACAGAATTTTTTCTGAGTCAGCAAGTTACAGCTTCTCTCAAGTTTTCTCCTTGATCTTAAGCAAATTGCTACTATTCTTTCTTAGATTAATTGACTAATATTCATCCCCCTAGTGGCCCATTTTCACTGACCATTAAGTTAATGGTGCAGGGAATAATGTCTTTCCAGCCTCCTAACCTGGCTGTTTCCTACTAGCCTACCACAAAGGGCATGGGTACACCCACATGAATTCTGGAAAGATATGACAATGATTTGTAAGAGTTAGCCATGGGAAACTGATTCCACTTACTCCCATGTGCTCCTGCATTAATATTAGCCACAGCCCAACCCTTAAATTATTGTCTGAAACCTGCAATGACTCGTCTCATAAAGGTTCTCTCCCAACATTTATCCTAGCACTATTTGTGACACCCTCAGCTTCTTTGATATCACCAATTCCAGAAGACTCTTTGTACCTGGCCAATTAGTGTGAAGAGCGGCCAGAAGCTCCGAAGAGCACAAGACAAAAGATGGGTGCTGACACCCTCAATTTACGTTACACCTCACACCAAATAACCATGCTGTCATCAAGCTAAAAAGACCAAGAAAACAGCACAATGCAAAAATTTCAACAAAGTGTGGCCTCATCATTAAAATCTCTATTTGAGCTTTTTTGTTGGTTTCATTATACAGAGAGGCAGAGAGCTCTGTAAACAGATTTGCTTAGTTTCCGTGTCTGTTGCCAAATTTCCATCCTGTGGAACCAATTTTAAATAGAAAAAAGTGTCTCTTCCCATCCTCTGCTCCTTGGTGTCATTCTTATTAAGGCTACAGAGTAAAAAATGAATGGAAATGAACTAGTCACAGTGGGGTTCAAATCCAAATGTTAACTTTTTTAATTGCCAAAAAAAATTCAGATCACTTTGATCCATAAGTCTTTCTTGCAGCTATGGAAAGTTTTTAAACGGAAGGTTGCCAACAATTACTTTGTTATAAACTAGAGTTCATGGTTATTTTTATGGAATTTTGTCTCAGTAACTTTTAGCTCAGCAGTTCTCATGAAAATATTTCCAAACCACCAACTTGGCTAAATATTTCCAGTAGAGCAAAATAATCCCTAGCTCCTAAATACAACTCTACTTCTTTTAACTTCATTTTATCCTTCAGTAAACTAGTACAGCTTTAAACATGGAAATGACAGAGAGGAGAGAAAGGAGACAAAAAATTCTAAGGACTTCAAGCAGCCTCTCATACCTCTGGGTCAATAGCAGATGCAGGACTGGAAATGAAGATGAGAACTGGGAAATAATCTCCCACATATACACAGGTATTAATAGTAATAGCAAATGAAACCAGAATGAACACTGCAATTTGAAATAGTGCAGTACTTGCCTAGCAGAAAGTTCTCAGATAAATTCAGCCATTGTTAGCCCATGCTCACTGCCAGAATTTCCACGCTGACATAAAGAACATCATAAATGGGAAAGAAAATCTGATGGGCTTTGTATTAGGATTTTGTTTAGCTCTTTTGAAGAGGGAGTGTAAAGGAATCATTTATTATAACCCTTTTCGCATCCGTCAGATGTTGCATGTTTTATGTAACTATAACACATTTGGCAAACTCTTCCTACCTACCCATATGCTAGGGAAAAGCTCAAACTGTGCAGGAGAAACCTTTCTTCACAAAGTAAATTTCCTCATAGAGAGGAACTGCGAGTTGGACCTGGGGTTCCAAGCTCTCTCTCCGGGCCCTCATCTCTGCATGAGGACTGATACTTCCACACAACCTAGAACTCATGTATCTGCCTCCCTGGGAAGCCGAGCTATCCATCCTGTGCTCTACACAAGCCAAAACACCAGACCACAACACAGGTGCAGTACAACCAAGGCAAGCCCTCATCCACGCCCCTACAGTGGCTTTCAGAATCCAAGTGCCAGACGTGTTGGCCAGTGCCTTCCACTGCCAGTGACCGGGCCCATTCCCCAAAGCAGAATAAAAGGACCCTGACATCCACAACTCCAGCACAGACTACAGGGCAGCCAGCTGGGCATGAAAGGTGACCCCAGGGGCAGGTCCACATGGGGTGCACTGTTCTGCATACAGCAACCCTTGGTCTTACACCTCAAGAACAAGAGGCCTCTTAAACTCAAACCTCATTGGTCACATGTGTGAGATCAAAATTTGCAAGCTCCACAGGTAGTCCTGAAACTTTTATCTTCCAGATTTCCCTACAGTACCTAGGGAAAATGGCAGAAGCTGTGCTGAGTAGGAGCTGCCACCAGAATACCCCAGCAGAAGGAGAGGAGTATACAGAGAACTCGTAGGAAGATATGGAGAAAAAACAGAAGCAGGTACACCACAAAGTACTTACAGACAACTTGAGGAAAAGAAAAAACAAACCACCCTCAAACAACGGGGCTAAAAAAGAAATGGCAGTGAGGAAGAAGATGATAAGAAGAGTCCAGGTGCAGAAGGATGGGGGAGGCTGTTCCAGGCAACCAAAAAGGATGTTCCTTCTTGGTTCATCCTTAAAACACATTTAAAGTTTAGAATTTTAGAAACAGATTTGCAGAGCACATTGATAATGCATTTCACTCACCAGAGCTTTCACCTGCAATCTATCTATGCAATTTAAAAATGTTTTCAACTAAAAACATTTGTTAATTAAACACTTCACATAAATGTCAGTTGTGTTATCTTGGCCAATATGTGCCACAAAAAGCAATCTCACTATAAGATTCACATTTTTTACTAGGTTCTACAGTGAGACTAAGCAGGAAATACCCTTTGCCTTCAAACTTCTGTGGGACTTTCTAAACCGCAGACAGACCAATTACTTTATCTAGCATGATCATCCACCCAAGTTCTGTTGCTGGCTTTGTTTGGAAAGCTGCTTCACTACCTTTTAGAGGCTCTTGAGTTGCAGAAAAAAGTGTCTGTAACTCAAGTATATAGGCACAGTTTAAAACTGTGATGCACTTGTGTTAACAAGAACTCAGGCGGCCTTTGATTGCAGCAATCATGGCAGGGTTTCTGCAAGAGAAGATTGGAGGTCACTGTCTTGAATGCAAAAAGAGAGCGGTAAGGTGACCAAAGCGGGAGGCTGCAACAGCCTGTAGAAAATAGTGCTAAGCTCATCCATGAAACAAGCACAGAAAAAGGATTTAAGAGATTAAAAGACACAGTACTTGTTTTTTAATCTAGGAAATGAACCCTACAAGGAAGTATGATGGAACCAGTATGGGACAGACAGAAGTATTTGAGTAGGCTGCATGAGAGACCTGCAGGACAGTAGTTGTCATAACTGAATAGGTTTTGACTGGCCTTACCAGTGCTTTACATTGTCACTGCAAACAAAATGGGAAACAAATACTTATACCACCCTTCTGGCCCTTCTGAATGCAGCTGCAGCACTAGATCTGAAACTGATGGGCAAAAGCAATGTTCTGTGGACAGGACAGGGAGAAATGCACTCATTTGTCAACTAAAAGGGACTGGAACTGCCTATTACCTTGGAGTCTTTCCTGTTATTTCTAACAGGGTACCAAGGCACTGGTATTAACATTTAGAAACGAAACCAGGTAGAGAAGGTCACAGGAAGGAAGATTAGGTTTTCTGAGTGCTAACTCATGTCACACTAAGTAAGATGCATGAGTTTTATTTTCCAAAACGTAAATTTACCTATCAATTGTTTCAAACCACTAATAAATGCCTCCAGAAGCACAGAGTGGTTTATACACCTGAAAATTATGGAAATTAATAGACACTTCTGGATATCAATTTTCTGAGATTCCTTTTTTTTGGCCCAGTGCTCTACCATACAGAAGGCACACTGATAGAAATACACAGATGGCCAAAAATACTCCTGCTTCACAAATATACAAGTACAGTAGTTGGATTACATAAAATTCTCAAACTTTCTAGATCTCTCAAGTACACTGTGTGTGTTATGCTCGCTTAGAATAGTGATAATGCAACAAGTGACTCCAGTGTTGTCTTATACATGCACAGAAAACAAATGTATCAACTCACCACTGATTTTCAAACAGATAACTATTTAATCCTTGCTAAAGTAAGCATGAAGAATATAAATTAAGGTATCTTTACACATACACTGAATCTCTTCTCCAACCAGTTTATGATCCTGTTTCCAATTAGGCTTAAAACCACCGAATTTTTTTTTTTTTTTTTTTTTTTTTTTTTTTTTTTTTTTTTAATAGTCTGTTTGAGGTTTCTGGGGCAAGATTTTGGTAGCAGAGGGGCTAGAGGGGTGGCTTCTCTGAGAAGCTGCCAGAAGCTTCCTCTGTGTCTGACAGAGCCAATGCCAGCTGGTTCCAAGCTGGCTGGCTCCACCGGCCAAGGCCGAGCTCAGCAGTGACGGTGTAGCACCTTTGTGATGGTGTATTAAAGAACGGGGGAAACTGCAATTTCAGCCAGAGTGAGGATTGAGATGTGAGAGAAGCATCCCTGCAGACACCAAGGTCAGTGAAGGAGGGAGAGGTGCTCCAGGCACAGGAGCTGAGACAAGCCAGCAGCCTGCAATGCAGATGATGCTGAGGGAGCTGT
Source organism: Hirundo rustica (assembly GCF_015227805.2). Taxonomy (NCBI): domain Eukaryota; kingdom Metazoa; phylum Chordata; class Aves; order Passeriformes; family Hirundinidae; genus Hirundo; species Hirundo rustica. The sequence goes on along the minus strand of NC_053450.1, from coordinate 54,003,958 downwards.
GTCCCCACTGCCCATGGAGGACCACTGTGGAGCAAGAGCCACCTGCAGCCCATGGTGGAAACACAGCCCAGAGCAGGTGGATGCCCAAAAGAAGAAGGGAAGCTATGGGAAGCCCACTCTGGAGGAGACTCCTGGCAGTACCTGTGGATGCATGGACAGAGGAGCCCACACCGGAGGAGAAGGAGATGAGTGTGATGAGTCCTCCCTGTGAGGAGGAAGGAGCAGCAGAAACAACATGTGATGAATGGACCACAACCCCCAATTCCCTCTTCTCCTGTGCCATTGAGGAGGTGGAGGAGGTAGAGAATACAGGAGTGAATTGGAGCCTAGAAGAAGGGAGAGGTAAAGGTGAAAGAATTAGTTTTTATTTCTCATTACCTTTCTCTGATTTGATTGGTAATGAATTACTTCCCCCAAGTCAGGTCTGTTTTGCCCATGAGGGTAGTTGTTGAATGGTCTCACCTCACTTTTATCTCAACCCATGAGCCTTTCACCATATTTTGTCTCCCCTCTCCAGCTAAGGAGTGGTAAAGCAGTTTTGTGGGCACCTGGCATCCAGCCAGGGTCAATCCACCCCAAAAAGTCCCAAATTATTTCAGAAACAAAGGTCTCAGCCCTACAGACTTGAGGCCAGCCCTAATGAGAATCACATTCTCCTGTGTCTTGACCAGGCTGGATGGGGTTTTGAGCAACCTGGTCTAGCAACAGGCATCCTTGCCTATGGCAGGGGGGTCGGAACTACATGATCTTCAAGGTCCTTTCCAACCCAAACCATTCTATGATTCTATGACTTAACAAGTTTTTCTTTCAAGAGTCCTCACTGTAGATATGTAGGAGTCTGTGCTTTGAACGCCTTTTAAAAGCCACCAATTTTACCTAAAAGAAACTCAGAATACGTCCAAGAGCTACACAATGCATTCTGGAATAGAAACGCTGACAACAAGTCATTTCACATGTGTATTGTACACTTCTAACTAAATACTGCTAAATAAAAAGGCAAAAGCAAAGCAAGAAAAATAATCAACCAAAAATATTTTTAAAGAAAATTGTGGGAAAAAATATATTTATGCTTGTCAAACTGCCTGCAGTAACTAGATTTTTCCCACATGCACCCATTATGCAAATTTTTAACACAACTGTATCTCAGCACATAAAAAATACTCCCATTACACTTGATATACTATATTAATTATTTTATATGCATATTTTACCAATATTCTGCATTCACATATATTGTACACTTCCTCCTACTCTGCTCCCAAAGACCTTTTCCAATAAGGCTGTCAAAGCACCATCTCATTACTTGTACATTTTGTTAATCTTTAGTGAAACAAACTGAATGCAAACACATTTTAACTGTACATGTTTCTACAATTTTGACAGTGTGTGTCCTAATTTGACACCATGCATCCCTTTAAAACATCAGAAGTGTATTTGTGCTTCCTTAAAACCTATGCATCAAATCGCTTTGGTTATGGCATTCAATACATAGGTAATGCTACACACGCATGCAAAATGTCACATATGACTTAGTGGAGACTGTTATGTGTCACATGTTGCCACTTCCACCCTCCAAGTAAGAAAGGAACATGTATTTACAGCTGTGTCCAGAGCTGAACTCTTCTTCGAGACAGAGAAGAAAAGTTACCCAGTCTACTAAAAAGGTAGAATAAAAGGAATTTACCAATTATGTGCCTAATCTTCCCCTCTGTAGCTGCATTAAGGCAGTTTCAGGCACAGGGAGCGCAGTGTGCTGCAACAACCCCATCCACTATGTCACAATACTTCACCACGTTTCTAAGTTCTGCAGCTTATGCAAGCTCCCAAATCTTCCGCATAATACTTACTCATCCAACTGGAGAAAACACAAATAATCTAAAGAACCAATAATACACACCATTTACATAACACACCCTGCAAAACAGAACTGTGGAACCAGCCTGATGAATTACAGCAAGACGGGGGCTGCGAGGGGTCTGAGTCCCCAGCTGGCTGCGCAGGGCACTTTGCATCGCGTGCGCTCGTGGATCAGTCGCTCCTCCGAGACACGGGCAGAGCACCTGCACAGGCGGTACCTGCTCAACTTGCTGGGGCTCAGATGTAGTTTATGTCACACCATTTACACTGTTTTCTAGTACTGGCCTCACAGCAGGTACTATCACGGGAAAAACCTACCACCTATTGCCATGGACTGCTGGGGGAATGGTAACTCCATTTGACTGAGAAACAGTGAGAGAACCAACTCAACAGAGTCACCTGTGACAATGAGGGAGTGACAATCACTAGGAATAGAAGGAATCAAACCACGTGGGTGAAAAGTAGTTTCCCATACATGTAGTATCTTCTCTTAAGTGGCTTCATCCTAAAGAGCTTCACTTTTAAAACCACCTAAACATGAAAAGTGATTCACTGGTAACTGCATCTGACTTTTTCAGTAACTTATAAAAATCTAAACCATAGATCTTAAAATTATACCAGCTTCTAGAAGATCAGAACTCCATCTGAATTGTTTTAGTCTACTAGTATAACTTTATTTTCTCTTATCACATCATTTTTGTGTTTGCCTTTTCTGATGTTCATTTAACAACTTGCATTATTTTGATGCTCATTTAACCAACAGGTCCAGACAGCTACTTTCCTTTTCCTGTCACCAGGCTTCTGTTAAGCAGCAGGGGTAAAATCATTACAATATAATAAAGGAACAGAAGTTACCAGACAGATTTCAGCAGCTTGCTGAAATTTAGTCAGTAGTTAGGACTGATTATGATAATTTAACTATTGCTGTTATACCAACACAACTCCCAGTGATAGAAACATCTATGACATAGAGAGTCAAGTGAGGGAGAAGGGGCAAGAACAGAAAAAATGTGAAAATCCCCCCAAAAAGGGAAAATAGCAGATTCAAAAAGCTTTGGAAACTGCAAATGCAGGCAGTGAACTGAAAACTGTATTTTATAAAAACACAGGCTGTTTTTCCAGACAGCTGAATATTTTTGTTAATGGATAACACTTCCTTAATATGTAATTTCTTCATGGCAACACTGAGAGAAGGAAATGGGTGGGTCAGGGGGGTGGGAAGCAAGCACCATATACAAAAATTGCCAGTCTCTGTCTACAACCATCTTTTCCTTCTCTGGTCTGTTTTGGAGCATCCACAGCATTAAACAGAAAGAAGGCCGTAACTAGAAGCTTAAATATGACAGGATACAGACACTTGCCTTCCATGCACACTGTCATTGTGAATTAGGCATGAGTTGACAAGCTAAAGACCTGGCTTGCAGTCTCATCATTCAATCATCCATCCAATCTCATCAATTGAGCAAGGCAGTAACACATGTCCCCTCCAGCTTAAATGACAGCAAAACTGTGGGTTGTAATCACAGGTCATCTTCAAATGACACTTACCATTAAGGATGGTTTTGTTCCAAATCAATTTTTTATTGAGATTTACTGTAACACAATACTTCCCTTTGCTTCTTTAAACTCTTGTATTTAACACTGTTTAGAAGAACATTTCAAAACTATAATTTCATAATTTTCTAGGAATAAGGTAACAGTAAATTACATTAAGTAAAAGTCAAAATTAGCCATTTGCAGTCCAAAAACTCTGACAAAAATAAGGTCACCTAGATGAACTTCCACAACGGAATCTTTAGCTAGTACTAATCTATAGTGTTTTAGTTACAGTCTAGACTATTTTAACCATATAGAGGCTGTCTCAAATTTAACCTAGACATAAAAATTTGAAAAATAAATCAAAATGTAAATGACATTAAGTTTCCTTAAAAAAAAACCAGTTCCACATTTACACGTAGCATCTAACGTTTTCCTAACACATAAAATGCATCCTTTTTCTAAATTTGTCAAATCATGGTTTTGCTCTTCATTTCCCTTCTACAAAAGAGCTGTCTTCTCTTTTTATGGACCTTGAGCAGCAATTCTGGACTAAGTCAGCTGAGTGTGACCTGAAAGGATGCTGATGGAGCCAATGGAAAAACAACAGGAAGAAAAGTTATATTTCTGTATAGGGTATAGAAAGGGTAGAAGCAAGGTGAGAATCTTCAGTGAGAGGATAGGCTCTTCTGGAGCTCATTCACCAGTTTTCAAACACCAAGAATTCCTTAATATATAAGAGTCAAATCCAACAGACACCACAGCAGCATCTCTCATTTTCAACTAGTTAGATAAATGTAATCAAATCTCTATTAACATAATTTGCTTTGTGATACTTTACAACAGCTGAAGAACTGCCTTGTGGATAACTGGAAATTTATTTGTTCTCTCACATAGCTAGACAGGATGTTGCACATTTCCCAAATTTTACCAAGCTTAAATGACATTCTAACCACCCGGCACAGATACTTCAACACAAGTTTATTTTTCTCTATGGCACCCTCACCACCTTCCCAAGCATATCAATCTCAAACATTTGATAACAGCTACAGAAAACATGGGAATAGGCTTCTGCGACAGCATATAAACACTACCAAAAATACACTTAATTATCAGAAAATGTATTTTAAAATTTGCACCTAGTGAACAGTTGAACATACCAATTTTCCATCACTGACGGAAATGTGTTTACCCAAGCAAAAAGTAAGGAACAGCTTTTAGATAAGGATACATCACAGGCTCATAAAATAGCTTATATTGGAAAGGACCCTAAGAGGTCATCTGGTCCCATTCCCCTGCCATGGGCAGGGACATCTTCAGCCAGATCAGGCTGCTCAGGATCCCACCCAACCTGACCTTAGACGTTTTAAGGGCTGGGGCATGCACCACCTCTTTTAGCATTCTCTGCCAGTGTTTTACCATCCGCAGAAGCAAAAAACTTCTTTCTTGCATCTGATCTAAGCTGTCCCTCCTTCTGCTTAAAGCCATTCCCCCTTGTCCCATCACTACAGACCCTTGTAAAAGGTCCCTCTCCAGCTCTCTTGCAGGCCCCCTTCAAGTACTGGAAGGCTGCACTAAGGTCTCCCTGGAGCCTTCTCTTCTCCAGGCTGAACAACCCCGGTCCCCTCTGCCTGTCTCCACAAGAGAGGAGCTCCAGCCCTTTGAGCATCTTTGTGGCCTCCCCTGGACTCGCTCCAACAGGTCCATGTTCTTATGTTGCGGACCCCAAAGTACTCCAGGTGGGATCTCACAAGAGCAGAGTACATCTATCTATGTGTATGAACACACACACTGAGTTTTCCAAATAACTGCAATTTCAAGAAGATTGCTATTTTATTTTAAACAATTCATATTTTCATTTCAGTGATGTTATAAATGACCCTATGTTTCCCAAAAATTAGAGTACCAGGACTGATGGAGATCCTGAACTGATCATGCAATTGGGCCCCTTTGCTAGTTCTCCCATTCAGCCTGGATGTATCCCTTGCAGATGATCTTTGAGCAAAAGGCCTACATTTCAAAGGATTTTCAACAAAATATTTCTGTTGTTTCCACAACTAAGTGTTGGGAGAAGCAACATACAGGCAATTATTTACTCTCTCTAGGTTTGTGTCAAGCACAACTAGCTACAGTTTGTGCAGAAAGATAAGTGTGGCAAATAGTTCAGGAAGAGTTCTTATACCAAAAATTCACACTAAAAATTATTTTAAATAATAAAAAGTTAGAAGATAAGGAACAGCTTAAAGCTCAACCTCCTTTGTACTGGAAGAGTTTTAGGCTGCAACTAGATTATTCCAAAAGCTTAAAATTAAAATAAAACTTTAAAAAAAAAAAAAAAAAAAAAAGGTTAAGTGCATACAGAACAAATCACATACAGAGAAAATCAAGTGTTTTGGATAAGCACAACAGACTTGATAATTTCTATTTTTTTTTAATTCAAGCTCTAACTCATACTGTATATCCTCAAAGTTATCTTTTTATTTGATCTTTGGCCAAATACCCTTTCTTTTCCTCACAGAGATAAAATATTTTCATTACAGTTTTCAAGCTGGGGACAATGAGTACAAAAACTTATAGATATTATCAAAAAAGGAAACTCCTAAACCAAGATTAACAAAATAACTCGGAAAATCAATCCCGATGTCTAAGAAGAACAGTAAAACTAACAAGGGGGGTGTCCATGAAAAGATGAGCAATCAGAAAAATACTCCCTTTGGCATATTCTTGGTGACAACAAGCTTCATGAAAGCACTGAGGAATGGCAGATATTCTGTAATTTCTTTCCAGTCACTTCTTTATTTTATTAAAATGTGAATGGAAGGCTTCCACTGTCAGAGCTGCACTGCTTCTGTGTAAAGACCATGCATCCAATCAGGGATACCAGATATGGTTGTGCTCTCCACAGTTAATATAATCACCACCTCACTAAACTGGTAGGGAAGCCCTCACACTGGTGGTTCTTGCGGTGTAACACTTTTTGTAGGTAGCAGAAGATCAGCTGAGTGTCAGATAAAAAGAAGAATGCTACTCATAACAGCTCCAGCCACACATGACACACAGTCTCCCCATATGAAAAAGCAAATCCAAAAGTCAGAAGGCACACAAAGTATGCCATAGGCAGGTCTTTGTTTGACCTTCCCACAGGTGAGGACCCTGTAGCAGTATTTTAAAAAAAGGGAACTCAACTTTGCAACTGGCTAAAGAAAGAGTAACCTTGAACCTACATACCACACCCAGTAACTTTTCTTTTTCTGAGACAGTGCTTAGTTAGAAGGACTTCATGTTCAAGGTGACAGACTGGCAGTAATGAAATGTGAACTTTTCCACCTCTTTTCAGAATTGCAAGCAACAACACAGGGAACTTCTCACACTGTCCAGTTTAATTTCCTTCTCACTTAATTATAGATCAGGAGTAATTCCACTACAATTAATTGAGTTACATCAGAGGCTGACAAAAGAAGTAGCAGTCTGTCTACAGCATGACACGGGAAAGACGGCTGCCCTCCCACCACGGTCAGTCATTTTTAGCCTCAAAGAACATTAGCCCATAAGAACTGCACTAATGAACAGAACCATTCAATCAAAGAGCAATTAAAGTTCTGCAAAATTAAAGTCCTGAAGTCCAATCCTACTTTTTAGGAAAGTACCTTAATGAACAGTGATGTAAAGACAAGCCTCAGAGAGGAGCTCTCCAGCCTTCGTGTTAAAACTGACACCAGAGCCACAAGCAGAGGGAAAGAGGGACAGCCTGCAAGGACACCGCTGCTGGAGAAGAGTCCCCCAGGATGGTCCTTCTCACCAGGGCTCCTGCTTTTAGCATTCCATTTGGCAAACACCAAACCTTTGCTGGACAAAATGAGAATACCCCTTTTTTTATTTTTTTATTTGCTCCTCCATAGCCATAGTACTGACTTCATATTTAATTCTCCCTTTTCATTGCAGAAGGAACAAAATGCTCTGGTGAACTAACCCTGGTGTACAACATCCACTCCAGAACCAAGCAAGACATCAGACATAAGGTGAGAGTTTTCAAGCCTGGACTGACTGTGAATAATTATGGGTGAAAATCACCTATAACCAAGGTTTCCTTCATTTCTGAATATTTTTAATAGTATCTACACTTTTTCAGTCATTCACCACTCCTGTCTTCAGGTTTTGGTTTAACCATCAGTTTCTCTACATCCACCTCAGACCTTCAGCATTCTCTCACTTAATCTCTTCCCTACTCTGCTCTGTTCATTTTCCTGTCACTTACTACTTCTCTTTAGTTCTTCACTACACAGCAGCTCCACGGTGTCTCTCTCCAGCGAGAGTCACCACCTCGCTCACGTTTCTCTAACAGCAGGATGAACCTAATTCTTACCCAGGCGTGGACTGAGATACTGCAGAGCACCTCAGAGACTGATCCCAATTTTACAAGCGGAGTGCAGACTGGCACTAGGACAACAGACCTGGAGCACAGGAGGAGAAGAGAAGCAAGCCAAGACAAGCAGGGAGGCAGACAAAACCCGTATTCTTTCGGGGGCTCTCTGTGTACTGCACAGATGTTGCCTTATGCAGCTCATCATGGGAAGCAGAGTGTGAACAAGAATCCTGGTGCTTCAGAGACTTCCAGGGAAAGTCTACCCAACTACTGGAATGCAGCTGAATTTAAAAAAAAAAAAAAAAAACAAAAACAAAACCAAACCAAACAAACAAACAAAAAAAACCAAACAAACAAACAAACAAAAAAAACAAACAAAAAAAAACACTACCACAACAGAATGCACAGGAGACACAATTTCTAATGGAAATACAGATTAGATGTCAGAGGGCTTAAAAAAAATGGCATGGGCTGCATCACAGCAGGCATAGTTTTAATACTTAAAAATTAGTGTACTTTTAATGTCATTTGGAAAAGTAAATTTGAGGCAACCAGCACGTGACTGAGTATGATTAAGGACAAAAAGCTGAGATGCACTAATCTGAATGAGTCTCCTGTACAGAGTGGTGGCTGCTGCAAGTCAGAGCTGCAGGGTGGGTTGGCACTTTCCAAGGAAACTCAGGGAGGGTCAGTTCCTCCCTGCCTTGCATTTACACCAAAAAGCCACAACCTCAACATGAGACTGTCAGTACTCAAAAGGCATTTCTGGAACAGTGGAACCTTCTGTTTGTACTTCAGCATTCCTTCTCCCTTTGTTACAATCACAGACGATGGAGACACACCCCTGGATCTGATCCATCCAAAACCACATGGATCTTCTATATTCCTAACAATGTTTATTGACATTTTGATGGGACCACCCTCAATAAACACAAGAACAAAGACAAATTACTTATTAGCCCATGTGACAGATGCACAGAAGTCTGCTTTAACCAGCCATTCCAGATCTATTTCCACTTTTTATATGACAGTATGTGTTGTTGTTATTTACTGGGAGCAATCACACAAGTTACTGGATGACTTTACAGAAACATGTTTGCATTTTTTCTTTCTTGGTGTAACTCTCAGGCAATGTTTCTTTCTGCATTTATCCTGATGACTTAAAGTGAAATAATTCTACTAGCCTAGTCATTTCCGCTGTTAAACAGCAGAAATCCAAGGGTTTCTGGATTCAGCAAGTCTGAAAACCACAGGCACTGGCAAATCACAGTTCCCTGCAGCATAAAGTTGACAAATAGCATGGGAGAACGAAGGTGGGTATCGTTTCAACTGTATCCCAAGTACCTTACAAGGATGCCTGGCCTCACTGAATTTACTGACCAGCATTTTACAGAACTCAAACAAAAGGGGATGTATTTACATCTATTTTAAGTCAGTTACAAAAAAAATGCCATCCATTGTTATCATGCAGTATGGTAGGGAAAATTATTTTTCCATAGTTATTCTTCACATCACTCTTTCCTCAACTTACTCCCAAATCCAGGTACTTGCAGTTGTTGACATAATTAAACAACCATTTTTATAGAACTGGTCCCATAGTGGGTAATCTATAAAGGCTCCTTGTTTCTAAATAGTTTTTTTTTAATTGTTATTTTTCTTATAAATTCCTCCTGCTACCTCCTGCAGGTTTTTTACATGCAGACAGGACCTAGGACCCTTGGAGGGACATTTTCCCCAAATAACTGAGAGCTCTGTGCTCACACACATCTGAAGCAGACTGAGATCACAGAACACACACACAGGTGCTCCCAAAGTGCCAACGATTGAGAAGCTGTCCCTCAAGTACAGTTTATTCTCTTAAAAAAGACGCTTCCAAGTGAAACATACCATGATAGCCCTGCTGGGTGAAAGACTGGCTTCAGCAGCAGAGCTTTTTTGAGAGATTCCCACCCCAGCTGGCCCCTCCATTCCCAGCCCACAGACTGCTGACCATTCCTCTTCTTCCCGCACTCCAGTCGTGCCTCCACAACCGCTTGCAGGGCAGCAGTCAAACTGCATGGCTGGAACGATCTGCATTAGCAGTAACTCCCTTCCTATTCCCACTGGGAGGTTTAGTCTAAATCCAGACCCCTTCCATAACCCACTTTGAAGCGCAGCACTGCAACATCTGTCCTGGCACAGCCCCAGCAATGGTCAACCACCACGTCAACTCTTCCCGCTAAGACAGTCATGAGTGGGTGAGATCTCACCACTGAGACAACAGCGATCATCTTCTTTCCTAAATTCCTGCTCAGAGATACTTCCAACTGGTTCTCTGCATCTGAAAAGCTTTCCAGACCAAATAACCAGTCCAAAGAAGTAACCAGCAAGGAAAATTTCCAGTCTGATTTCCAGCTCGTACTTGAGAAAGCTACAAACAACTGAAATAGTCTTAATTAAGTGAAAACAACAGGCAACCTCAGCTATGAAAATACAAGAAAATAGAAGAAAATCTGTTACCTTTCTACCATGAATTTAAATGAGAGGACATCCCAGTCTGAGCAGCACATCCCCAAAGCAACTCCTGCCTCTGCAAATTTATGCAGAATAATTTCCAGGAATTACTCATGTTGCTGTAGATTAGAACACTGCACTAATATGCTTTTGGACTATTTCTCTGGATAACAGCAGTTTTGCAGAAGAGTCTCCCATTCCAGGTTCAAAAGAACACACCACAAAAGGAGGTTTATCATTGTATCCACACTTTCAATCAGATATTCAGTAAACATGGAGGCACAGCAAGAGGGGGCTGCCAGTCTGAGACAAACACCAGCAGTGTCAGACCGGACCCCAATCACCTGCAGTGTTACACAGTAGATGAACGTTGTATTTCTGAACAAAGGCATTTTTCAATAAAAGGGACTCTCTCAGAGCTCATCTTTCACAGCTCCAGCAGAGTAGTGATGTCAGCAGTATATGTGATTTTAAATACAATGCCTATTCTTTCATGAATAGTTAAAAAAAATAGACCTCACTGTTAAATTTTTCCTTTAAAACCACAGATGGAACCACAAGAAGTGAGCTTGTCCAAACTCATTTACACTAACTCCCACTCCTCTCCAAAATGCAGCCCACAGAGGATGTCTTTAACGCTGTATAACAGTTCTTTCTCTCCACTCCAGAAAAATTCTGCAGGTAACCAAAGAGTCCTCCTGAGTTTTTGGGCCTTAACTGAACATGATGTTTACACGTGACTTCTGCTACAAATTCTTCATGCTACCTCCTCTAAAGCACCCTATATGCAGAGGAACAACTTAATGCTGAGTCAGAAATGCTGTTCCTCTTCAGAATGAGAGTCAGAACTTCAGATCCATGTTTTGAGGTCTATTCACACCCTGGTAAGAATGCTCTGATAAGAAGTATTAGCACAGCAGAAATGCTGGGGAGTTATCTGGCTCTTCTGGGGAAAAAAAAATAGAGATAAAACCCTAATATTCTGTATAATAGAAGTTTGTATACTGCTCATATTGTTGTCACATATTACAATGCAAATAGTCATCTTTGCAGCAAACTAGCACAAAACCCCCACATTTTATCGCAGAAAAAAGTAGCATCAAAAACAGATGCAGATGAAGCCTACTACAAAACTGCTGTGCCATGGTGAAGTCTGAAGTCAAGAAGTCTCATGCCACGGATCTAAAACAAACTTATTTGTGCTTGAGGTCATCTCTCAAACTCAAAACTAAGTTTGAATTTTGTAAGAATTATTATATTTTTGGACTTTGGGATTCTTTAGTCATCTATTATTAGGTGGAGCTTAGTTGTCAAGACAACAGTTTCCACTTCTATTAAATGCTTGAACTGTCAGCAAAATGTAAGAGCCAATATCAAAAGGTCACCAGACTGGTCATGTCTACAGCCAGGAAATAAGAGTATCTCCTGAGGGAAGGCCAGGCTGCCACCACAACAATGGCAATCAAACACAAGGAGACCTGGATATTTCTGAATGATCCACCCAGTAGAAACAGAAGGATTCAAGGGGCAACCTACCCCACACAAGATCTGCTGCCCTGAGGGCTTTTGTGCAGTGCATTACTACAATGGCCACCCCAAAGCAGAGTACGGTGTGTGTGACATAACTGATGGAAGTAAATGTTTCAATAGAGAAAAACTGGATTTTACATATCAGAGATGTCTTAGAATACAGAAAAAAACACCCCAAAAAACATCATAATGCAATGAAATCCTGTTGTCCAAGAACTGACAAAGGAACACAGCTGTTAGGTACTGAACAAATTCCATTGCAGAAATGTGGGAGAGAAAGGAACATGCTCCCAAAATCAGGTCAAGCCTGATATCATGAAAGAATTTGATTAGACACTTAAACACTTTTTTGGGTGTTTTTGACTATGTGATGTAAGCATGATAGCAATAAACATATTGCAACATAGGTCACACCCAAAATCTGTAACTCAGAAGGTTCCTGTACACCCACAAGTCACCACTGGGAAACCCTGCCAATATGCAGTTTAGTTCAAGTACCTTAGGATCACATTTTCCTTATACTTTATTTCTTTTTCCCTCACAATAAGTATTTTTTGTATCAAGAAAAAAAATAAATAAAAAGAGAAACAGCAGACCAACCTAATGAAATAATGCTATATCCTCTAAAAGTCCCAGACTCTGACTCTTCACTGTGTGACTGTGTGTACACAGAACAAGACACAGCTCCTTGGCAGGCAGGTGAAACATGCTCCCTCTTACTACTCACCTTCAGCTTTACATGAGCCACAGGTTGAGACAACAGCAGAACCATCTTCCCAAAGCATTTTTTCCACCCAGCTGGTGTTCATTCAGCACAGGGAAAAAGGACAGAGGGAAGGATACTCAAGGGCGACCGTGCACAGGATACTCTAAAGGACTGAGATTCAGCTAGCATTAGTCTCTTCACTTTAAAGATCCATGTGACTAATTTTTTTCTTTATATATAATGTATGCCTCCATGCATACACAGCTCCCCTACGCACTCATCTTCTGCCTTTTATCTCCTTGTCTCTCTAAATAGACACAAAAAGAAAGCAACTGTACCCTAACTCCAACCTCAGAAGCAATCCCTCCCCTCTGATGGGATGCTTCAAAAATACTTGCAGTACTTAGTCAGAACTTTGGGGTTTTTTGCAAGAACAGCTGGGAATAAACTACCTGAAAGTATCAATATTAGTCCTTGTTAACTAAGTTTGCAGGGAACCAGAATAGCTCAGTGGAGAGGGAAAGGCAAGGAGAGAAAGGAAGAACCGAACATCAACATACAAATGACCTCCTCAGTGTGTCATCCTGAGGGATATGTGGGGAAGTTGTCTGGCAAATTAGAAAGTAGTCCTCTTGGACAACAGGCACTTTTGTCAAATTAGCATTTCCCAGGATGAGAGAGTATTGTTGCCTCCATACCTGTTGGAACAGCTCCTCACCCCAGTGAAGGCATCAGACACTCCTTTGCCAGGTTTAAATCTTCTGACCTTTCTCTTTTAGGCACTATGCTTTTATTTTTATCACACAGGTTTTTTTCAACGTATGGAAAGGTAACCTCTCTAATTTCTGAACCAATCATGTCTTTGCATTAAACTGGGCCAGTGATAATCTATTCAGAAATGTTTCTTTTCCTCTAGCTTTCTATATTTACTTCCAACCACAGGTTGAAACCTACACATCATAAGGAAGATTACAGTCGCCTGCGTTGTTGTTGTTGTTCTTAATTATCATTTCATATTAAGATTTACAGGATATATTTCTCCTTTTTATTGTTGTTAATGGTCACTGCTTCTTTCAATATCTTTGATAATACATTGTAAACATCATACAAAAACTCAGCATTAGCATTTCAACACTTGACATTGCATTGCTTTTAATACCTAACAATAAAACAAGGTTTTTAGATTGCTCAAAATATGCCAATTCCTAAGTCTGAGCAATAAACAATATTGTCACGTGACACATCCCTATGGTCCTGGTTTTAGGAGAGATTTTTTTTTTCCTTCTGAAAAGTTAATCATCTTGTTTTGTATCTGGCACAACATTTAAGAAAATCAACAAGGTCTGTGAACACTGCTAAAATTACACTGCTAACATTTCCCTTTCAAATAGCCACAATGAAAAGATTACCTATATGCTGGGATCTTTCTACTAATCTTAAACTAAAGCAGATTTTTTTTTTTCTTACACACACCCCAAATCCTAAAATACCAAGATGAGCACTCCTAAAGCTTTGTATAGCACAAATCTTGATGTGTTCAATAGCTCTCCTCACATCAAGAGGACTTATATTTGCACAGACACAATATGCAGTCACTTAAAACATAAGGACATTTTCCCCCTCACAGACACGAACAGAAGTTCAAATTTGAATATATCCCACACTTCCAGTTACAAACACAGACTTGGGTATAAAAGGAGAATCCGTATTGAGAGTAGTCAACACGTTTTCTTGGTTATAATCTCACTTGAGAACCGTTCTCTTGCCAATGAACACAGCCAGCCATCAGTATCAGCACAAGGCTCCCGCAGAGTTAGTACCAGTAAATTTGCTTTCCTGAAAATCATATCTGGGAAGTACTTAATTTAACCTCAGTCATCTGGTAAGCTAGAAAGAACTGGGAAGGGAGGAAAATCATGTTTTATAAATAATTAAAATAAAATACATAAAAAGTACTGATCGGGGAAAACACTTTACTGTGTATTTGTTGATAATCACATTTCCATCTCTTCTATTCTCCCTGTTTTCTTGACAACTGTTAACCTGGAGTTTGGAACAGGAAGAGGCCACTGGGGAGTTTTATGTTCTTTTTTTCAATGCAGAATTCAAACCACAGGACCAAACTATTCTCTTGCGATGAAATAAATGAAATAAGCATTGCCTGTTAACAATTCACATCTGACCCCTTCTGCAGTTTTTAATGAAAATGAGAGCTAAGATGGTGGCAAACAAGTGGAAAAGTTTGCCCTTTTTCTGCCATCATGGCAAAATTTCTTGCAGTAGGAGGACATAAAACCTCCATCCCATACTCAGCCCATAAATTACGTACTCAAGAAGGTTATTTTAATACTCACAAAGTCAAATTCAGGCCTGGTACCCAGGAAACTCTTACTAAGCTAAGACTCCCAAAGTTTGTAAAAATGGATTGAAAAATAGTCTGAACAACAGTGACAAGAAGATCTAGAAATCATCTTGGTGGTTCTGGCCGACAGACTATAGTCAAGACCAGTGTGCCGGTTTCAACTGGGCTAGAGTTAATTCTCTTCACAGTGGCTGGTATGGGGCTGTGTTTTTGATTTGTGATGAACACAGTTTTGATAAGATAGAGATGATTTTGTTGCTGCTGAGCAGAGCTTACACGGAGCCAAGACCTTTTCGACACTGGGGGTACATGGGAGGTTGGAAGGAGACACAGCCAGGACAGGTGACCCAAACTGACCAAAGGGATATTCCAGACCATATGGCATCATGCTCAGTACATAAAGTGTGGGAAGGAGGAGCAAGGGGGAGAACGGGATGTTTGGAGTGATGGAGTTTCTCTTCTCAAGTCACCATTACATTTAAGGGGTCCCTGCTGTGCTGGAGATGGCTGAACACCTGTCTGCCCATGGGAACCAGTGAATTAATTCCTTGTTTTGCTTTGCTTCCATATTCCATATTTCGTTTTCCTTATTAAACTGTCTTGATTTCAACCCATGAGTTCTTCAGCTTTTACCCTTCTGATTCTCTTCTCCCCAGTCCCACTAGTGGAGGAGTGATTGAGCAGTTTTTTTGGGGTTAAACCATGACAACCAGCCAAATTAATTAAATAATAACGATCGGGAACTGGAGTCTTATTCCTTCCTTAAACTTTTGAGACAGACATGAATCCAACAGCTGCTCAAGCAAAAAGAAGAACAGCAAGTAATATTTTCTTTGTAAAATTATTAGAAGCCTCTGCAATATATACTTCACATTGGGTTGTTTTTTGGGTTTAAGTCCTTGCCACAGTTCATAGTGGATTTCAAATATTCATCAACTTTCACTTCAAATTTTCTATATGCTAATTAACATAATTATATGTATCATAAGCATATTGGGGTTTTGCATTATCCGTATTTCCCTACCCCATTTTATCAGTCATTTTCAATTATATAGGATATTGTAATTGTACCATTTACCTTTTATGGTCTTTCTAAAAAGAAGATGGAAAACATTAATAAAATGCATAATTTTTTTATTTAGCATTAACAGGTAAAATTATGTTTTCAGGCAGGTATCATCATGAATAACAATTATTCTTAATTATAAAAAATGCAAAAAAAAAATTTAATGGCAAGCTCTTTGCAGGACTATTTGACACTACAAAGGGAATACAGTGTTCACAGCACAGCCTCAAAACCAGTAGAGGAGACTGCACAAGGATACTCACTCCCCTTTAATCAAAGTCTGATCTGATGGTTTTACATTCTGACACAGTTTTGGTGAACACAGACACACCTAATTAAAGCATGACTTGTTTATCCAGCAGCACATAAGGTTTTGACTGTAAAAGTGATGTTCACAAAACAAATGCACCCTGTAGTATGTAATTTGCTTTGATATGAAAAACCTTGAACAAAAAAATTATACCGTGCCAGCAATCAGACAGCTAAAATGAAATGTAAATGGTGGCTAATTGCTTCAGCAATAAATAGCAAGTACTTGAAAATAAAGTCAGTGTTTTGTTATCACCTACCTTGTCTAATAGGTCAGACTTTGATGCGATAACTCACTACTGAAGTTAGACATTGTGTCCATCCTTAATTGTGAATTCAAAGTTTAGCCCCTGCTGATCCAAGTTGAAATGAGCCTGCTGGATTTGACAGCATTCAGGTCTGTCACTTGTTCAAGCTCACCAAAGAAACTTTCCAGGCAAAGTCAAAGTCAGTCTTTTCCACTTATTTTCTAAGCTTTTTTCTTTTTTAATTTAAGTAGCATAAAGGCTATACCACAAAACAATGCCAAACAGAAGCCACTCAGCATAAGGACTTTCAGATATCTCTGTCAATACCTTTTCTTTTTTTCCTTTTTTTTTTTCCCTTATTCAGAGTATCCAAATACAAAGTCAGGACTTAAAACTCTACCACTGTGAGATCCAAGCAACAGACATTCCAGAAATTATTCCAGAAAGATGTACCACCGTTCTACATTCCCTTTTTTATCATTATGTGGTAAAACACTACCTTGGTATACATAAACTAATTTGGATAAGGCAGTACAATTTCATGTTAACTACTTCAGTAGCTGTCAAGTACATAATTTTCTTTAGAAACACAGCACTTCTGCGTCACTGGACAGGAATATTTAATAACAAGGAAAGCATCCACATATATGAAGTGCCAGAAGAAGGAAAACACTTGGCTAACAGGACAAAGACCTGATATAGCCAGTGCTATGCCCTTCAGAAGCAAAACTTCGTTTGGTTTTCTGTTAGTTTCAATTCTAAGTGAACAGAAACATTAAGTGGGTTCAAAATGATTCTGTATAAATCTCCTTCCATTAAGCTACATATGACTAGCAGCAGGTAAGCAGAACTGAGAAATCAGCAGTAGGAGATACAAAAAAAAAAAAAAACTAGTTAAGGTCTTGCAGAGTATCTACACATGTAAGAAATTAAGAAAAGAAGATTAATATTTCTGGCTACAGAGTCAGAGAAAACATATCCAACACAAAAGATAAATCAGGAAGATGCCCCATCATTTCTATACACGAATAGATTCTCTTACATGGTAAAACAAACACAAAGCGGAGCGAAGCAGTGGAACAATATGAAGCTTCAAAACAACTGAGTTTTAGTAATATCCTTAATCAAGTTCCAAATCTGCAGTGGAAATGCAAAGAAAGTTAATGTACTTTAAAAAATTCAAACATAGAACAAATAAATTTAACTAAGACAAAGTAAAGAAGTTCTTCCCCAGAGAAATTATTGGTTCTTCTCAGAAATACTCCTGGTAGATCTGTTTTCCATCAGAAAATCCAATGCATCAAAAAAGAAATACTGCCTGTAAAGTACTCTTTTGATGACACCAATAATGACATAAAAACTGAAGCAGGCATTTTTAAAGGTAGAAATTTATAAAACTTCATAGCTTTATTGCTTCTAATTCTTTTTTAAATTTTATTATGCATGGTATCATACAAGATTAAAGAATGCATCAATGCAATGCAAATGTAATTTTTGTGGAAAACTACAAAAATGCTCTTTTCATTCAGTTTTAATCAAGTTTCAATCCTGTAAGCTTCACAGCAAGATGTAAAATCCCCTTCTCTCCAAAAGTTTAATCGAAGTTACTCTAACCAGAGTTTCCTCCGAGAGGATTTCTGTTTTTATAAGGTCATATGGAAAATATACATTTATTTAACAATGGATAGTATCCCTGTGACAAAAGGAATACAAATAAATATACGTAAATTCATATCAGTGAAGAACTGTCAGCTGTTTCCGTTCTCAGAAGGGAAACTATAACATTCTTTAATTATTTAGAGCGCCTCAAGGAAATAAAAGCGTTGCTTACTTTAAACACATGCAACAGTTTTCAGATACTTTTAACATGCTCACTCCCTCCCACCTGCACCTAGAGTTGAGACAACTTTGCTTTTTTTTGGCACTTACTTAGCATCTTTAGAAGTAAGATTCTCTTTTTTTTTTTTTTCTTCCACTTGACTTTACTGAACTTCTGCCCAAACACAAGCATATGAAAAAACACTGAGTTTTGAAAATTAAGATCTCAATAACAATTTCTAGATTCAAAAGTATTTCTTCAGAAAAGCCTTAGTCCTGTTACTGTCGATTGGACTAGAACTCTAGAAGGTTCCTTCTGACCTGAATTATTCTATAATTCCCTTTGTAGCATGAGAGGATGAAGCAAAAGTGAGTACAGTTCACCTCTTCAATCTCTACACTCCTCCATTGAATTGTCCTGATTTCACTTTCACCTACTTTTTCAGCTTAGAACTGCTAATATGCTTGCCCTGACATACACACCCACCAAAAAAAAAAAAAAAAAAAAAAAAAAAAAAAAAAAAAAAAAAAAGCCTTTCGTGTGCAAGAAAGCAGTATTTTTTCTGTGCCCTACTTATTATCTGTTTCTCACCTGTACTTGGCACAGGCACTGACTACTAATTATTTTTTCCTTGAAGTTCACTACGCATTTGTATCCATATCTGCTACTTTAAACAACATCTGTCAGGTAAAATTTACCAAACTCTGTAGACAGCCCCATGTTGGCTTCCATCCATATTCAGAAAAAGCTGTGACAGTGTTTCAATTCCCACCAAAATCCATGTGAAGCTGCATGTAAACTCCCTTGCAAGACACGGATCAAGATTTACTGGATCCAATTGTGCAGTGGTTTGAATATACATTTGAATTTATCCACATTAAATTCACTAGATTGCCTCAACAGAGATTAATATAATTGCCATTAACACAAAACATTTTTTTCATCTAAATTTGCATTTCTCCTGTTGTTTTGTCCCCTTCTCAACTCAAGTCTGACTCACGGACAGATTAGAAATTAGATCAACCTAGAGTTTACAACAGTGACTTGGCCTCTTTGGACTACAAAAAAGACCAAAAGAGTGGGATAGAGCGACTGGAAAGTTAAGTTAAGGAACCAGTGACAGTCAGTCCCAATGTGCTCTATTTTACCTTAGTATGAATGTGGAGTTTCTGAAGTTTACGGAGCTGGTCTTCCCGCAGTATATTTCCAGTACAATTCCTGGAGCTCTGACTTTCTGCAGGGCCATCTGAGATTACAAATATCTAGAACGCGTATGTTGAAGACCGTGAATTCCTTAGTCCCAAACAAGCACTTCAGTGAAAGTCACCGAGTGCAATAATCACTTGGTTTATTCCGAGTGAAGCGTTTCCTGTGACAGTTCCAGCTCTGCCTACAGCAGGAGGAAATCCTCACGCGGCCCCATGTGCTAAAATAATACCCTAAAGCAGCAGCAGCGTGATTGGATTTCCCCATGCAGCTCAGGTCACCCGGGCCTCGAGTCTCGCCTGCGGATCCCTCGGCCGCCACACACGCGCCCCGCACGGGAAGGCTGGAGCTGGAGCCGCCTCCCGGCAACGCTCACTCGGAATTTGGGAGTGCAGCATCCTGGCGGAGATAAATCGGTCAAACCCACCGAGCAACAGGCTTCCTGACGTTCTCCGGAGCGAGCAGGTTTTTCTTCTGCAGAGCAGGGAGGTTTTGGTATTAATTTGAGCAGGGAGGAAAGCTGGAGTCTGCTCTGCAGAAACATCGAGTCAAATAAATACGTCATTAAGCTAACTAGCTACAGGATTGTCTAGCAGATGGATGACATCTTGGTTGCTAGTGGAACACTTCTCTATAGCCTTGTTTGAGGTAGACACATATGGCTCTCCCAAGCATTGATGCAAGCTCCCAGATGGACTAGATCATTGCTGACACCTTATTATAAATCCTAGAGATGAAAGAAGGGAGCACAATTTTTGAATCACAACGCAGGACTCTAAAATATTCAGGCTTCCTAAAAGTCAAATTTACAACAGAATGTATTAACTTCTTTATGTTGAAAGAAGATATTTCTAACCAGGAACAGAAAATAGGGCAAAATGCTGCATCAAGAAAGACTAGAAGAGCCTTGAGGAAGCTTAAAAGACCAGAAGATCCTTAATGTAAATGTATATCATAAGCACATATAAGGAGTTACAAATACTACAGTTCTAAGGATGCAAAAAAATTATCTGCTGTGCAGCTGTTACTGACACCAAAGTGCTTCCATCTGGAATTTCTTGATTGGGGTGGAAGGGGAAAGGAAAGAAGAGGAAGCCACTTAGACATTACAGATGCATCTCTGAAATGTCGGCACCCTAAAGGACTACCAAGGGAAAAAAAAAAAAAAAAAAAAAAAAAAAAAAAAAAAAAAAAAAAAAAAAAAAAAAAGTGAAAGAGAAATGTCTAACCACAGGAGCAACAGGAGAACTACCAGAACTGTGTGGGAGATTGGGAGATAACAGAACCACTTGCACACAGCATGTGGCTTTTTGTAGGTGTCAGGGACACCTGAGAACATCTCAAGTACACAAGGGTACTACAGTACATTTTACACATCAAGGTCAGAGGCAGAAAAAGATATTCTTTTGACACTTTTACACTGTGAAAAGAGACTGTCCTTAGGGCCCATAAGACTCTTCAACTCACCCAAAGGGGAGACTCAAAATGTGGGGAAGTCGACTTGCTACATATTGTCTCAGTAATGTCTGCTCTACCATGTAAACCAAGAAAGCAACATCTTGAGACTGTTAAAACTCTGTGACAAAACTTTTCCGTTTCAAGAGCAAACAAACTCACTGACCCTGGGAATAAGTCAAGAACTCTGTACACTTACAAGAGAGATTCTTAAGCTGCTGAAATTTATCTGTCTCTACTGAAATGGCCATAATCTTAATAAGCGTGCAAACATCTTGGAACAATCAGCTAAATGTGGGACAGCCAATACAGCATAACACTGCCTCTTATTTTTTCAGACAGACAACTGTACTCTCAGTATCTTCAACCATAAAAGAATTCCAGTGTATTGAATTCAGAGTGGCTCTCAAGTTTTCCTTCACAGTTTTTAGTGTAGCTGTTATCTTCTTGACCAATTGAAAGTTCAGGTTTTTCTTACAAGGAGAATACAGCTATCTTTGAATTATCTTATAAATTTTTTTTTTTTTTTTAAAGGGGGGGGGGGGCGGGGGTGGGGAAAAAAGGAAATAAAATAAAAAAGAGAGAGACCTTTTCCTAATCTCTACCTCCATCACATCATGCAGCTCAAGAGAAATGTCCAGGAAAGGTCTCAATTTTGTAAGGGTCACTTACAAAAGAGTGTGGGAAGAATGGAACATCCAGCTATGCACACTGCATTGGCAGCTGCTTCAACTGGACAGTTCCTCTTCTCTGCAGCACAGCTCCTTCTGGGAGGCAAGTTCAGCTCCCTTCTTTCTCAGATCCCTGAAGAATATATGCTTCACTGGTCGTTTTAATGTTTAGGAATATAGAAGCTTCAGGATATTCTTTCCTGTATATGTGTCTTCCTATGCAGAACAGACGGAAGTGCCAGTTGCATGCCTCTGTGGTAAAGGCTGACATGAAAAGGGGTAAATTAAAGACTTCAGGGAAGAGAGGTTTGGGTTCTCCTGAGGTGCTCCATCAGATGAATTCCAAATAGAACAGAAAGGGGAAGAGAGATATTAATCGGTATCCACAAAAGCATGATAAAGCACAGCTCCAACTAGAACCAGATATTTTCTGGGATCTCAAAGCAGACAAATCGCATAAAACTCCAAATTTCCCATCAGCTGAAGGCTTCAGTTTTAAAACTGTCAAATAGAACTTTTTTTTTTTTTTCCCTTAGTTTTAATGTTTAAAAAACTGACAGTTTCAAAAGATAGATACAGAGGATTACTGCAGGTCCCCAGATATGAGGCGAGTCCAGGAGGGATTTCTTCAGCCCCTGACTTTGCAGCAGACTTCTCTTGCAGGCTGTCCAATGGAACCACACGTTTCTGGAAACACAGCATTCCCGGTCACAAAGTGGGATCCTTGGCAGTTTATCTCTGCAACAAGGACCGTCACAACACCAGGCCTCTGGCCAAAACAAGTTCACCAGGAATCAAAGAGAGGTTGTGTCTTATTTTGATTTCGGTCAAAGTCTGTCAGGTCTAAAATATTTGCAATGAAACATCCCAATTTCAATGAACCACCATTTTCTGTGTAAATTACATCCACTTGAAAGTTTGTAATTAGGTCCATCTAAAATTCCTCTTAATAGAAGCATCATGAAAACTGATAAATAACAAACAACACAGGGGAAATTTGAGATAAATGAAGCACAGCGTAAAACACTGAACTTAGTTACAGCACGGTAAACATCTATGTCAAGAGTCTCTCAGTTGCACACAGGTTTAGATCACTGTAATTTAACCTGGGTTCAGAATTATGTTCTCCATCAGATGAGAATGTTAAAATGACCTTTGATTGATTCAAGTTAAATACATAAGACTGTTCTGTACTCAACAGAGCATTCACACACAAGTTTAACATACTCTGACATACACATCCCAACTCGACACTTCAAGTGATTTGCTCTGGTGTCTCCATGTAGACATGATTAAAGGCTTTTATCTACAATTGCTAACAATACCCAGGGGAGAACAGGGAATGGGAAAAGGCAGAACCTGTTGCTGGTTGCATATTGAACTGAAGAGGGAACTCAACATTTCAAAAGACACTTCCAGAATACTTTGCACACCTAAATCCCACTCTACAAACTAAAGAAGTCCTCTTATTCCTCTCTATACTTCTTTTAATTACTTTTGGTTTGCTCAGTTTTCAGGTAATTTTAAATAAAATTATGAATCATTAACCAAATGCTTTTTTAACTCATTAGTGTGCATTATCAGCACTAACACATCAGCACTGTGATATTTCTTTCTTGAAATTTACCTATTTGCCGAGCCACTCCCTATGAGAAAAAGGACACTGTGCTACATAGGTTGTTGGAGCTTTCTGCTGCAGAAACTTTACATTATTCCAGCTGTTTTCTTCAAAAGGCTGGAAAGGTGATTAGAACAGAACAGTGATTTTCACCTGCAGGTGCAAGTTAGAATCCTCATTTCTGTAGCCACTGCAGATGTCTTCCTCATGCAGCTGAAGAGAGGTTTATCTCCCTAATCCTTGATACATGAATCCCTACCCTAAAAAGTTAGACCACTGTTGTTACCAATCTAATAAGGCACTGTAAGAATAAAAATATTTGTAAAATGCTTTGATGAGAAAGCTTTGCCATAAGGTGCTAAGTAGAACAGGTCAGATAAAGCACACATTTGACAAACACTGGCAGTATTTGTGTTCATCAACAGATGGTTGCTTCTTTTAAAAAAAAAAGTTATTATTATAAGCTAAGTGAAAGTAGCCATCAAACAGTACCTGTATTCAACATTATGCAAGCTGCTTTAATTGGAGAGATGGATCACATGTTAGAAGCTTCCCAATTAAGTAAGGATAACTCATACTTTAAGATATTTTAAGTGAAAATAAGGTAGTTGCAACAAGCTAATCTCAAATGTGCGGTTTCTAAAAGCCTGCTAGAAAGGTTATTACAATAGCAAGAGGAATGTGAGAGGGTCACAAAACCTGAAAACATCTGTGTTGGAAATGTCCACAGAACTCTCTTCCACCTCTCTGCTAATACTTATGTAAGTTTGATGAGGAATTATAGTCAACATAAAACCTTGTAAAACAAAACAGCTACACATGAACTGCACTAGCCAACAGATGCCAACAGTCAGCCCAAGTCTATGACCAGGTGCAATCTCTAATTTAAGAGTACTGAACCTTATCTGGATGCATTTCTACAAACATTCAATTTAATTTTGCTTAGCACTAGCTAAGGAAAACCTACAAAACCAGTCATCCATTGAGGTGAAATTGTAAGGGAAGAACACACACCAAGTAGTATCTCACCAAAGGCACCAGCTCAACAGCTAAGCTGGGCTATTTATAAGTGCTCCTTACATTTTCTCTCCCACACCTTCTGCTGTGCTCCTCAACTCTGACCCATGGGGCAGAAGCCAGAGAACACAGTTTTGTCTTTTGAAATGTCATGGCAAATATCCAGGTGACATTTTGTATCATATAGGCCCAAATATGCTCTATGGATTAGCATCACTTCACTCAGTAACTAATGGTTGAGCAGAGGCAGAAAGTGAAGCAACACCATTTACGCCCACCAATCTAAGAAACACTGTTACATCCAGGTAATTATACTAAGTACATCCCAACTAGACACAGGACTAACAGACTCATATTAATTCTAGCTTCATGTGTCATTAACACCTAATGGAATGTTCAGAGGTGTTTACAAGTCCAAAGCAATAATGGATCACTCTTAATTAATGCACGGGAAAATTTTCATGTAAGTCTCAGTGGAAGAAGGCAACTGTTACAGAGATTGCTTCATATCTCAGTCCCAGACTGCCCCCTCCTTTCCCTCTGTGAAATGGAGAACAAGCAGGTTACAGGTGTGAGAAACCAAAATAACAGGCTTGCCCACAACACAAAGAGATAATTAAGAAAGTGCCACACATTTTCTTTCCAATAATCTTTGAAAAGTTGAAGAGTGGAACTTGTGTTTAAAAAACAGCACTGTACTGTTTGAAGACGCTTCAAGTACTGCTGCTGAAAACTGAAGACAAAACACAGCACCCTTATATGGCATATGCTAGATAATATGAGTCAATGCTCAACACTTATTTTAGAACTCAAAGTACATTGCAGGGTTTATCCAGAAGAAAACACTATTTTCCAGTCTCTTCTCAATATGAGAGAGATTCTAGATCATATTTTATTAAGCATTAACATTTGTTTTAACAGAAACCCTAAGAGAATTCTCTACTGTCCTCTAAAATCGCAACTTAAATACACTCAGTGGGTCCAAGGTTATGACAGAATCATTCAAACCTCAAGGTATTTCTTATACAAGCATGCAAAAAATGTACATCTTCCCCAAAGATCAGTACGCCTTTTACAATTTCAGAATGTAGAAACTAAATTAAATACTGAGTTTAAAAAGAATTGAAATCTCCAAGCTCATCTTTTACAGGCAATACAAATTCACTACCATGACTACATTTTTTCAGAAGCAGATTTATTACCAGTTTTGAACAAAAAAAGTGTACCAGGGTGTTTAGCATGGAACAAATCAAAAACACCAGCGGATGGAAAGAAAAGGACATTCCAACAGTCACTTCATCAACCTGCTCCATTCTCATGTGCAGCATTTCAGCACTGTATTTTTTGAGGCAATACTGTCCTGCCTTTTAGAACTAATCCTAAACATATGCTAGACTAAAAACGTGGGTACAGTGTCCAACACTTTCTTTCTGTTTTCCCTGTACTATAGACATCCAGAAGTCAATGGTAACACAGAGAAAACTTTGCAAAGATCCCCACACAACAGGCAAAATACATTTGTCCTTTTATCCAGCATTGCAGCCAGCATTGAAGTCCAATGAAGTCCGATATTCTCATTTCTCAACTCACCTTAGTGAAACCAAAAAAAATTAAACAGGAGCATCTGGATTTTGATTTAGTCCTACCCAATCATACTCATCAAGCAGGCACCATGATTCTAGTGCGCAGCATTCCTCTAAAGAGGAACAGTTCTCCAAAATGGTTAAATACACAACCAAAACCTGTACTGAAAAGCAGGTAACAAGTGTACATATTTCCAAATTCAGTCATGTCCAAAAAATACTCCTATTAGAATTGTTTTCGATTAAAAAATTATTTTCAGTCATGCCTACCAACCAAATGCCTATTTATAAATTTGTCTATAGGGGACTAATGCTTTTTTGGGTAGGTGGGAGAGACTAAAGCCTGGAAAAAAATGTTGAAAATCGTCACACTTTAAATGTCTGAAATAACATTCAGTTCAGAATATAACTAAGTTTGCTCAGCCAACCTTTAAGACTCAACATATGATTCAACATAAACCAATATATTCTGGTTTTAATCGCACTCTTATGGAAAAATACCCCATCTGGGTGACTGACTGATTCTTTTAACAGTTATCTAGCCACCAGAGAGTCTATTACACCTGCAATTCTACTTAACACATAGCAAAACGTAAGCTCAGCAGCATCAGGCAGAGCCCCCACCACAGGTTTACACTGAGCAGAGGCGTTCCAGCAACAGTAATTTATCTATCCCTGCCACATAACTTTAAGAGCTTTTCTGTGTGGATGCTGGCAGTCGCTGACTTCCACTGCCCCCCAAATTGCCTAACAACATTTTCAAATGCTTTTCAGTTTTAGCAGATAATAAAACATAAAATCACTGTCGTATCCATCCTCTTTCGGTGCTCTCCTCAAAAAACTCACCCCCTAACTCATAAACTGCTCTCCTTAAAAAACTGTATTTCTGTGAGAACACAGCTCTCCCAAATTGAAGGATCTGGACCCCTGCTCCCAGCAAGTTTTCAAAATCCTGTGGTAAGGATTTCTGATTAGTTTCTCTGCAAAATGCAGACATTAAAAATAAATTATGGGTGTGTATGTGTTGCCTTCCCAGCCCTCTCCCCACCGCATGCACTTCCACCCCCAGCTCCTCTGCTGGCTTTCATGCAGATTTGTGCCAGACATTCAGCATCCTCATTAAGTGGTGTCTGGCAACCTGCCTAAGCTTTCGTGGGTTCTGGGAATGCCAATATATTAACCAGAGGACTTTTTGCATACCCTGGAGAGATTTTTATTCTAGAAAAGTCAACCATTTGGCACTACGAAAACTAACTTCAAATCTAGGGAAGCTCTCCACTGGTAACAAGAAGAAAAAAATGCATTTACATTCCTTTTAAGTTCTGTCTCCTACCTGAAGGAAAAGTTTGATGTAGAGCAAGATCATTCAAACACAGTTTAAAAGGTCGATGTGTTCTCTGTAGAAGGATTTTAGAGAAAAGATACAAACAACACAGACACAGCACAACATCAAGAAAATTATTCATTTTCAGTCCCTTGTCTCTTGTGACCAAAATAATCTTAATCAGGAAGATTAAATTTACCAATTATTATGCTGAGTGATAATGAACGGTGATATAGTGCTTGAAAATTTCCATTGCTTAACTAAACAATAAGAAAAAGCATTTCGTAAAACACACCTACATTTAGCATACTGCAAATACGCTAAATCAATGCACACACTACAGAAATGCATACATTAAATAAATACAGATGATGAATACCGAGACATTCTGCCAGCATGAAATACAGGACACACTTTAATGTCATGCTCTTATTCACCTGCAAGCACTCTTCCTACTGCTGTCCCCTTAGAGTTACTATTATTCAACTGACAGTCTCAGAACTAAGCAAATAAAACTCTCTAAGAGGAAAAAAAAATATCACATTTCTTTTTCAAATATGAGATTCAAAAGAAGACAATGGAAAAAAGGAAGGCCCATGGCTTCCCTTCACTTGAATATTCTGCCCATGCAGCACTGAAAGTTAAAGTACACTGGACAATTGTGTCATTTCAAGATCATTTCTTCAGGTTTGTGTACCCAGAGAATTCAATGCATTTCAAGAAGATAGTCGAGTAATCTGCTACCATGTAGATATCACTACCCATTATTATTATTATTGTAAGTTTCTTCAAACTGACATCTACTTCAAACTCATCATCTTTCTTTGTGCAAAAAAATTGCCAACTTCCTGACATCAGCTCCAAAACACCACGGTCCCTTTACAATGGCCAGTTAGAACCAGAAATTCAGCAAGAATTAATTAAAATCAATACCATTTAAATGTTTTAGTGTACTAAGATTATGTTTGGTGTGAAAGAAATTTTTAGCTATCTAGGCTGCCTTTGCTTAGATATCAACCTTCTAGGCAAGACAGCTATTCTTAAAAATAGCTGTCAACTGAGAAAAGAAAATGTATATGCATGAATCATTTCACTACAGGGTTGGATTCCCAGCAACTGATGCACCACTGTTCTGGCATCAGTGCCTTTAACGAGCAGCTGATACTAGATTGGTGCCATTGAAGAATTTCACGGTTACCACAGAACCAATCTGCAGAAAAATTCATCTCCAAACTCCTAGAAGTATTTGCATTCCGTAACTGGCAATGCACTTGCAGGGAGCTGTTTTGAACCATGAAAAACCAGACGGGGGGGGGGGGAAAAAGCTTTTCCAAGACCACTCACAAGTTAAATGCAATAACCATGACTCCTGATGCAAGAGCTGTTGGACAGGCACACACTTTTTAACACTTCATTTCTCTTAAGTTATGCTAAGTTAAAATACTCTTAAGGTGTTTCTCTATTATTTCAATAAATATTAACTTCTTTCTGGCACATCATATCCACATTTGGAATGTATTCCAAATTATTTCAGACAGTGTCATTGACATAAAACTAGTTCTTGGTGGAAGGGCAGCACTAGACAGGGTACTGCAGGGCAGCTGAACAAGAACTAAATTTTGGTCAAGATAATCAGAGAGAAAACTTTCAGTCCCCTCTTCCCCACAACCCCCTCTTGCAAAATTGTACCTTCAACGCAGGGAAAAGTAACAATTCCTCATTTCAAGTCTCATTTTAATGTTCTGTGCAAAGAAAACAGCATTTTATCTACTTAAAAATAACAAAAGGCCAGGTTAGTTCTAAATTCCTAGGTTAAGCTACTGTCCAATGGCTGTAATCTTGCCAGTCACTGTGGTAATCTTACCACTTAACTGTGCCTCAGTCTTGAATCTCAGCTTCTTTCTGCTTCCACAAGTTTTCTTGTAACAAGTCTAAGGTCCTGAAGACTGAAAACTTCATCGAATGCTGCCTAGTGCCTGTAATGTTTCAGTTAACAAAAAACCAGCCATCTGAAATATTGTTTCTCACATTGTTAACTCGTTCTGCGTTACACACTGACCCTCATTTAGGCCCACTCTGGCAGCTGAATTTACCGGAGAATATTGATACGCCTTACGTGTACGCAACGACGATCTTCACATACCTGAGCTGGAACTAACTGTGCTGGTATAAACACTGATCATACAAAAAGATGTGTTCCTACTTCTATACATAACTCTAGAGAGTTGACACATTCCAGTTTGAGTTCTCCTCATGCTGCTCACTTTGTGTATCACAGTAACTTAATACCTGGTGCTAAAATGCCAGTACAGATATAGATGTTCAGATTATCATCTCTATCTCAGCTAATATAGCCAAGGGGATGTTGACTGGGCTACTTCCCACCGGTGCATTGGTTTTCCAGCAAAACTTCCCTTCTCATTCACAGCCACTAAGCCATAATATTGATATGTTCATCAGTGGAACACGTGTGCACTGTGCACATTCATCCTACTCAAGGATGCATCGTATGTTAGAGAGCTCTGGATCCTTGCAAGGAATAGGTTTCCCAAAACATTTTCCTAGAAATGAAATTGGAAAGCAAAATTGAAGTTCTGTCTAACCAACATACCCAGGCGTTGAAGGACCAGCAAGAACACTGCCCCGACTCAGGCAGCATTTATGTTCTTACTCATCTATGACTACCAGTAATTGTCCCTTGGGCATTCTTACTTGCAAAAACTCTCTCCCTTTTGGGCAAGCTTCAGATTTACGATGCTGGAAACGCTTCACTCTTCGTGCTACGTGATGCACCTTTCCAGTCCACAAACATTTTAATACAGGATGGTTTTGGTTTCGAAGCACAGACAAATCTTCCAAAGGAGCTTTCCATCCCGACAAGATGTCTGTGTTTCTAGATGAACAAACTTTTATAACAGTACTTTTAATACCACATTAAATTATTCACCAGAATTTTGTTCTCCGGCACAACCATTTGCTATTCAGAAAAGGTTCTGAATCCCACTAAAATCTGTATCGTTCTAGGCGCTAAGAACACCCAAGAAAACAGAAGTTACTTTTGCATTTTGCCCGCTTCCTGTTTGTTCTTTACTGAACTTAAACCTACACACAACGGTGTGTTTGCCTCTTCAGCAAGCATCAAACCATAGCCTACGCATAACTACCGACCCACCTACATGACAGAAAACCTGGCGCACCATTCAGAAATTTGGGATGCACATATTCACTGCAAACAACGCAGGCAGGCGTCTGATGCGGGCAGGCAAAGCTAGACTTCTGCTAATAAACTTTTTTTAAGAAAGAAAAAAGCTGCTTCATCAAATATAGGTCACCGGTGCGTGAGCCCGGCAGCCGCACTGCCGCTTTGCCTTCCTGCGAAAGTTGCCCGCCCGGCGCCGGGCGCGCACCGCGGCCGGGCATCCCCGCGGGGCCGGGCAGGTCCCCGGCAGCCGGGCTGCGACACCGGCCCCGACCGAGCGGCCGCACGGAGCCCCGCTAATTGCTCCGGAGCGGCCGGAGAGGACGTGCCGCGCACTCCGCGCTCCCCAGCGCCCTGCCCGCCGCCGCGGCTCCGCGGCCCCGCTCGCCTCCGCCTCTCCCCGAGGGAGCCCCGGGGATCTCCCGTCCGGGCGGCCGCTCCGGCCGCTTCCCGAGCTCAGCCGGGGCAGGACGGCGGCGGGCGGCAGCGGGGCTCCCCGGCGCCCCGGCCGGCCCCCGCTATCAGCGGTACCTGTCACGCTGCCCTGGCCCCGGCCGGCGCCCCCACCTGCCCCCCAGGTGCCGCGGAGGGACGCGCTCAGCCCGGCCCCGGCCGCGGGGCGCCGGGCGCTGCCCCCGCCGCGGCAGGGAGGGTGGGCGAGCGCCGCCGGAGCCCCCCGGCAGCCGCCGCCTCGTCCTCCGCACGCTCCCAGACCTCCAGCTCGGGCCTCCAGCACTTTCTCCGGCACTTTCCGCCGCGGCGCCCCCCGGCCGCCCCCGGCCCCGCCGCGGCGGGCAGCACTCACCTCCCGCCGGCCCCCGCCGCTCAGCCCCGCGCCGCGCTGGCCTCCTCCGGAGCGCCTCGCCTCCTCCCCCTGCCTGTCTCCGGCTGCCGCTCTCCCTGCGCTGAGGCTGTGCCTGCCTCCAACTCATCCCCAGCCTCTCCTCCTCCTCCTCCTCCCCCCCGCCCTGCCCGCCCCGCTGGCTGCCGCCTGTCTGCAGCGAGTCTGGCTCCGGCGGGCGGGCGCGGGGGCCGCCGGCGGGGGGGCGGGCGGAGCGGGGGAGGGGAGGCGGCGCTCCCGCCCGGGCCCGCGGCCCACACTGACACCTGCCGGGTGGATGTGCGCGGCTCCGGCTCCGCGGGACCGGCCCCGACGGCGGCGGGGGTGACCGGAATGACGCCCCTGACTCGCCTTCGAGGAGAGAAACCGAATGAGGTTCGACAAGGGCAAGTGCAGGGCCCTGCACCTGGGAGGGAATGACCCCAAGTACCGGCACGGGCTGGGGGCTGACCTGCCGGAGAGCAGCTCTGCAGAGAAGGACCTGGGAGTCGTGGTGGATGACAAGCTGGCCATGAGATAGCAGTGCCCTGGCAGCCAAGAGAGCCAATGGAATCCTGGGGTGCGACGGGAAAAGTGTGGCCTGCAGGTGGAAATAGGTGATCCTCTCCCACCACTCGGCCCTTGAGAGGCCACATCTGCAGTGCTGTGTCCAGTTCTGGGCTCCTCAGTACAAGAAAAACAAGGAGCTACTGGAGAAGCTCCAGCAGAGGCCACAAAGGCAGAGCATCTCTCTTACAAGGAGTGACTGTGGGAGCTGGGCCTGTTTAGTTGAGAGAAAACTGAGAGGGGATCTCACTAATGCAGGTAAATATCTCAAAGGCAGGTACCAAGAGCATGGTACTAGACCCTTTTCAGTGGTAACCAGCAGGAGGACAAGGAGCAGTGGCCATAAACTCAAAAAGAAGTTTCACTTCAACATGAGGAAGAACTTCTTTTCACTGAGGGTGGCCGGGCACTGGG
The DNA here is from genome assembly GCF_015227805.2 of Hirundo rustica. Classification (NCBI taxonomy): domain Eukaryota; kingdom Metazoa; phylum Chordata; class Aves; order Passeriformes; family Hirundinidae; genus Hirundo; species Hirundo rustica. Next base: position 53,971,795 of record NC_053450.1, on the reverse strand, counting down.
ACAGGCTGCCCATGGAAGTCGTGGAGCCTCCCTTTCTGGAGACATTCAAAACCCACCTGGATGTGTTCCTGCATCACCTGCAGGTGACACTGCCTTGGCAGGAGGATTTGGACCAGATGATCTCCAGATGTCCCTTCCAACCCTAACGATTCTGTGAGCTGCTCCATTAGTGTGGGATCGGTTCTACTCAGAGACTCGTGGCAAGGAGGCAGCCCCAGTGTCCACGGGGCAGCCCCGCCACACACCCAGCAGCCCTCAGGCAGCCCCTGCACCTCTGTAAAGGTCAGGACCAGCACAGGGTGGGGGAAACAACAACAACAAAAAAGTACACATTGTCCCATGCAGAATGAGAAATTTTTTAACTTTTCAAAAAATGTTGCAAGACAGGAAAACCCAGTTCACGTCACAGCCCAGCAGGCACGAACCCAAGGCAGCCTCTGCCTTGCCTGTGTTCGCTTGCAGGCACTGTCCATTCCAGGCTCAGCAATGCAGTCCTGCACAGAACTGTCAACCATTCACTAGCCCTTGGCCTCCCCTGTTAATATCCTTTGGGATGCAGGCCTGTGGCATGGATCTAGTAAAATGGCCACCTTAATCTCAGCTATGCCCAAACCACTTGAGAACAGGTATAGCAACCAAAGCTGCCATTAAATGCTTCAGTGCAGGGTTATTTACGCATACCATTCTCACAGAAATAAAGAAATCCCTGTTTCTGGGAACACTGGAACAGGTTACCCAGAGAGGCTCTGGAGTCTCCCTCACTGGAGATACTCACTAACCGTCTGGACACAATCCTGTGCTGTGTGCTCTGGGATGACCTTGCTTGAGCAGGGAAACTAGACCAGATGACCCACCGTGGTCCCTTCCAACCTGACCCAGTCTGTGATTTCTCTTAATCTAGAGAATCAGCCTTAGTTCACATTCCCATCCACAATGTACTCTGAAGAATTTTCCCTTCCCAGTTGCACCTGTGAGCCTAAGAATGCAGAGGATAAATAGCAGGGATGAGGTAACAAGTGTAAACATTGCTAACTTTAAGCATGTGCACCTTTGGTTCAAATGTGTTTGTTTCACTTTATGCCTCACCTCGCCCAAACTGCAGGTTGGAAGGAAGATGTAAGTCTGCTTGAAGGAGCCAGGAATCTGCCAACCCAGAATCCAGAGCACCAAGCTATGAAGATTGTGGAGCTGATAGCCTGAAGTTGGTGCTATGGGTCACCATTACTCCCAAAACAGAGAAACAGTCAGAACAGCAGTGAAAGATCATTTTAGCAAACATAGTTTGGATTAAGCCACAAGGAGCCAAACGAACATCAAACACCACAGAAAGGAAGAGCTTCCAGTAATATGGATAATTACTGGGGGTACTTGTCCTGAAAGTTGCAAAATATCATCAAGAGGTCACAGGGTTAATCCATAGCTTGGTATTTATAATGCATTTATTTATAATCTAATGAACTGGGAGAAACTTGATTTTAAGTTTGCTCTGTACTTAGCCACCAAGAGTCAAGTGTTCCATTTCTAAAAGTGCCCTGTTAATCTGTATATACTTCATAACAAATTAGTCTGACACACTGCAGCTGTATTCCCTTCAAGGAATTCCTTCTCAAGGAATACCAGTCATTCACTTTGATCAAGAGAATCTTCCCATGTGCAGAGGAACATCCTAACCCATGGAAAACCTTGTAAAGTGTTACAAAATCACCTACCAAGTAACAAATAATTTCTATACAATATCTCTTGAGTGAAAAGATTTGCCTGGAAGCAATGTGGGATATTTTGGGCACATAGGAGGAGGAGGACAGCAAAAAACAAAAAAAAACACTTCGACATGCTCAAACAGCATTGTGATGGATGCACGTCTGGAAAGAGAAAAGCTGAGAGCACTCTGTGCTGATGATGCTCTTGTTCCTATCCAAGATGTCTCTGGAAGAGAGAACCTGCAACCTAACAAGCTGGCACTTCCAGGGGACAACATTTCCTCAGGAATACAAATTCCTTTACCTTTTAATCACCAAAGTTCTTTTCAGTGTCTTGCTCCACTTAAACGTGTCCAAAGAATGTCAATATTTCTGAAGCTTAGAGAGATAGTTAAAGGCCAGTGTTAATATTTTTTTCCCTGACAAAGTTATAAATCATAGGAGAAGATGTGGTTTTATAGAGGTTTCACTATAAAGAGAATCCCAGGGACAGTTTGGTTATATGAAGAAACTTATCTTAAAAAATAAAAAAAGAAAACCCCAACACCTCTTCATTGAAAGCCATACTTACAGTATCATGATATTGGGTTCTCATATCCATAAGGCTGCACAGACATCCTGACTGTTTCCCCAGTAAAAAAGAGAAAATTCTTATAATTCATTTAAAGTGTAGGCAGATCGGTGTATGATTTTCATTTTTTTCTTTATATTCTTCTATAAACATAGCAATGGTATAGTTAATATTTGGACTGTTGTGGGCTTTGTTGTGTTTTATTTCTACTTTAGTGTTCATCTGACAGTAAAAGTGACTTCAATGTCACCAGCAGACAGCAAGGTGCTGTGTTCCTAAGGGTGCAACTTAACAACAGAAGCACCACGTACCCCTGCCAAGACCTGAACCCCAATGCAAGAACCAAGGAAACATGGCAGACAGAATCTCTGCTATTCTATAACAGATTCTTGGCCCAATCGTGCTATTAGATATGGTAGGAGATACACAGTCTGGTGAAGCACTTAGGTCTCAGTGTCCGTATCCATCCCTGGTGGGGCCCTTTTCTGGGCTTGTTACACATGCTGTAACTGCTATCACTTCTTCCTTCCCAGTCTGGCCGTCTGCAAGACATGCTGCACTGCTAGGGAGGAAGTCAGTGCGGAAAGCAAGTAATTGAACAATTATACTGAGAAGAACAAATTCGAATCCAGGGATATAAAGGCTGTTGGTTTTAGTTACTGGTGACTCATCTTGTTTCCCACCAGGAAGCCACAGATCAGTGTATTTCAAGTACTGCTGATTCCTATTATCTGTTACGCTGAGAGAACAAGGAGGAAGAAATTAAAACTACTCAAAGCACAGTAAGAGCACAGCTAAATAACATATGGGCACATCATAAACCAGCCTGGCTAAACTACACGTAAAACCATGCTACAAATAAAATACCTTAAACTAGTCAGAAGAGTATTTGGTAGGGTTTGTTGCAGGTCATCCAGATTCCTTTCCCTGTTGTCCACCAGGAGCAGATAAGCACTGATCATAATTCTAAACCTGGGGCTGTTTTCCAAAAAAATAAGACTGCAGCCTTACTGGAACCCTGCAGTACACAGGGACAGAAACACCTTCAATATGCTGCCTTCCAAAAATCCCCACTCAATCTAGCCTCTGGAGAGAGGGGCAGGGCTTGATTTTGATAGTTTGGTGGTTTTGTGGTGGTTTATTATCATGGCAGAGTCTAGTGAGAGAAGCATTGCAACAGAGAAAAACGTGACAATTCTCTCTCACTAAAGCCAGGAAGTTATATTCTTTCTCTTGGATGATTCCCAAAAAGGTCATTGATTTCAAGGGCTTCCACTCTCCTTCCTGATTAGACTAACCAGAGTACACCAGGGGAGAAAATTTCTATATTAGGCAATTTATGGAACTAATGGCAGGCAATCAAACTTCTTCGGAATTTTAAAAATCAATAATATACAAAAAAACATGCCAAAGGTTTGTCATTATGGTTTTGGCCATTTTGAAGAAAAAGTCTGTTAATTATTTTAGGAAAAGACTCTGAAATTTTCCAAAATGGTTCAAGATCGCAATTCAAATGCTAATGTTTCAGTTGTTGAGGGATGGAGGCTCAGTCTGCACTGGGCTTCAGAGCGGTGCAAGGCCTTGACACACACCTCAGTGTGCCAGCAGATGTGTGCAGATGTAGAGCCCCTTGAGCAGACACAGGACCCAGACTGTATTTCCAACATGTCACAGTGGTGTGAAATTGTGTCACTCCAGTGAGTGCGCCGTCCACCTTGTATGCCTTGTTAAGTAGGTGGTAGGTATGAAAGCAATGACAGGGGGAGAACATATGTAAGGATGGCAGCACAAGAACAATTACTTATATTTTCCTCTTGCAGAAAATTCTGTGCCTGCTCTAGTCATTCACTGAAATCAGACTCCAGCTTGTTTGTTGTTCCTGGGTGCGCATGCAGACACACGCTCATTCTGCAACGTGTTGCTCATCTGCCAATTCCACCCACACACCTGCAGACCCCATCACGAGATGTCAGTCTCAGTTTTAGATAATCCCACATATCTTAAGAGATGTTTTGGTTTTCTTGTCGTGATGTCCATAACTGAAAAAGGTTTTCATGCTAAATAAAATGTCATGTCAGACTGTAATCTTACTGAGCACTATGAATGTCACAGGCACCCCCAGACTCTCCAAACTGTAACAGCAGCAACGCCACCCTCTTTTTCCTAAAAGGGAGGCCTAAAGCAAAAGAGTTCACAATGAGTGAGCACAGATCAGGTTGCCAGGTCTACCCTCAGCTTCTGATAAATCAGCCAAGAAAGCCATGATGCCAAAACGCTCAGCAAGGAACCAAGCAAAAGGGGCTGGAATCAAATTGTATCGCATAAGATAATAACATGTACATTACCATAATAAACAGAGCAACTGCACTCCCTGTGTAAGAGGGGCTGGGTTACATCGTATTATAAAGAGTCAATAATGTATGTAGCAATTACACAATATTTGATCATCAAATAAGAAAAAAATTCTTGTCCTAACCTAGCTGTTCTACAGGATGTACTCTGTTGTCATGAATTTACAAACAACTTACAAATAGGTCTGTTTTCAGCTTTACAAAGTCTTTGCCACGTGAAAGGTACAAGATTTGGTTTATATTATCATTTCCCAAGTATATTTTTAATATCTTTCTCAAGTCTCAGACCGATTTGTGCTGGAGGACAAGTCTCAATTTGCCATGATATAGATATAGAATTTAAGTTATAAAAGAAATATGATTTGCTCTGAGAATTCACTGTGAGAACAGGCATAATCGGGAACTGATCCAAATTCTCCTGGTTTATTCCATGGCATTCTGTCTACTGGATCACAAAGCTGCTATTCACTGCTTGTTTTTCTACAATTTTTGATTTAATGTACTACCAAACCCCTCTCTTTCTCCAAAAACATTTCCAGAATTACTTTCTTAGCTACCAGTCCTACTGTACCAGCTTATCTCAGTTTTAAGGTAAGTAATTAGTTTGCAAAGCACTCGTAAATGAAAGAACTGACAAATATTGTTGGAAAAGATCCTCTTTTCAGGTTCCCATCAGAAATCCCACTGAGTTCAGCAGAACAGAAATTAGCAGACTCATTTTACACACACACGGAAAACCTACAGAAAAAGTATTCGATGAACAGTATGTTGCCCACCTACTACATCAAATGAAGCCATGAGCCAAAACCTTCAAAACCTTGGAAAGTCTTGCATGAGGAAAGGGCTATCGTATGACAGGAATACGTAATAGAACTGATAAGCATCTGTTAAGAACGTCATCATCATCTTATGTTTAGCTGTAATGCTAAAATCAGTACTACAATCTATGACTTACTGATTTTACGTTCACTAATATCATAATTCCTATTCTGCCCATCTTCCTGCCTTTCATAACCTTCCCAATAACTGGACACATCTACGTGTTTAAAAGCCACTCCATTCTTCTTCAGGTCTTCTTAGAATATTTGTCTCTTTCTCTTTAAACACTCAAAAAAACCCTCATTTGGGGAAGTATGGACCGTTTTCATTTTTTCCCTGGTACAGTATGACAGATGGCATCTGGTCAACGTTTAAACTTTAAAATATTAAATTTTAATTTAAACTTTCTTACCTTCATTTTAAAAACCCTACTCTTCCAATAAAGTTCTTCTGGTTCTGCCCTTCAACTCTCCCAAAAGATAAAGCTGCAGAGCTCTGAGAACTTCCCAGTGACCACTTGCTAGAACTGCTCCTTTTCTCTTTCTTGGGTTTGTTTATTTTTGTCTCTGCTTTTGGACTTTGTTTCAATTAAAACCTTTGCATTAATACAACATTGGAAAATCTGAAGTTTTTACCATCAGAGAAGAAAACTAAATTAAAGCAAATAGGTTGGACAGGGGACACTAATCAAATTGTATATATTTTCATATAGTATAGTAGATAAGTGTTTTTCATACCTAAGGAACATCACCTTCAGGGACTCCAGGCTAACACTGACCACTGAATCAGATATCCATATTGTCCATAACAAGCCCAAGTGGAACCTGCTGCTGACCAAATGCCTGCTTTGCTGCATCTGCTGCTCTAAGCAAATGCATTATTTCATGTCTGGAAAAACGTTTTCACAATTGATTACAGAAATACTGCAAATCAGACTGTTGCATTATTCCCTTCTAGGTAACTCCTCCCAAAGAGGTCTTAGGAACTGTTCTCTATGCTCCTTCTTGTTAAATGAATCCCAATGACTTTTTTTTATCCTCCCCAGTGTTTTTGCGTATCACCTATAATATATTTTTAATATGGAAAATTTGCATAGCATGCAGTTGTTTAATGCCTTCCATTAAAAGCTCTCAAAGCATTTTGTTGTCACTAATCAGTTTCATCTCATCAACCCAGGCGTACACAAACATTACTCCTGTTCTGTAGGCAAGAAAGGGCTGAGTGGCAGAATTCATTCCTGCATTCAAACTCCAACCACTAGATCACAAACTGCTTGCAAAAAGACAAACTGTTCTATAATGCTCAGGTTTGTAGGACTCCACTAACAGGAGTTCCTACAATAACTTGCTGTCTTCTCTCAGATACTTCCTTAGCCACTCATTTATTGGCAGGTTACCTACAGATGCTAACATACCATACAGACACCAAGAACAGAGGCCAATACAAAAGAAGCTATTAAAAAGGCACTTTCCCAGTTATTTTGGCATCAGTTTAACAAGTTGCGAAAGTGCAAAATACATAAAAGCAACAGATTTTTACATGCTTTTCCTTTAACACACTCCTTGGGCCACCATCTTCAGCATTCTTCACTGTCAGCTGAATTACTTTAAACAAGACACTACTGTAAAAAATATTCAGAATATGTGAAAGGAAAAAAGAGTTTCTACATCTCCAAATCTTAACTTGAAAGCTCTATTTATCCTTATAGGTACCATCCTAACAGGTCATACATACATCTCTCAAGTGAGTGTTGGAAGTACTGAGATGTGCCCTGTCATGTTGTGAAAATAATACCTCAATTCAGATGTTTATCATGCTGAGACACATGAAACCCCCCCGTATTTCTCTCTCAAATCTATGGAGTGGGAAAATACTATGTTCTAGGATAGTCTTCTACAACTGATTAGAAATGGTACGGATTATACACTATGTAATACAGACTTTCACAAGTGAAGCAGTTTTCCTAGGTTAGGAATTTACACAATAGGCAGTGGTGCCATATACTGGAGTGTTGGACGTTTTTTAAAATGTTAAGTGACATGATGGATTATAATCCTAACACCTAAAAAAAAAAAAAAAAAAAAAAAAAAAAAAAAAAAAAAAAAAAAATCCTGTTCCAGAGTAATGCAACTTCAGAAATTCTTCTGATATAATATTAACATTTGCAGAAATATGAGTCAAGTTACACTGGGAAATTGACCTCTACTTTTCTTTATTTTCTATTATTATATTACCATTTCTAGAGTAGTTTAACCTTCATTGCATAGAATGGAAACTGCTTAAAGGATGAATCAGCGACACATATGGAAAAAAGTTCCCCTTGGTAGAAACTTTGTCTCGCTTGTGCAGATTAACATCTTGCTTTTGTTCAGTATCAAATTGACTACACCACACTCTAACAGTAGGAATTCATGAATGAATTGTCACAAGTTAAGCTAGGATGTCAAATTTACTCTAAATCAGTGCATCTTCAGTTGTTTTCTATAAAAATGTATACTATGCCCCAGCAGCACATGCAAAAGAAGTTAGTCCTTAACCAAGAAAATAAACAGCTTGGAATTGGCTCATACTGACCTGACAATAACAATTTGCATGCAGGCAGTTAATGCAAAACAGCTGACTTGGAGTAATTTCCTTAGAATGAGGAGTTAGAGACCGAGCAGGTTATTCGTGTATGTATACTCTTGATATACATTAACTTACATTATGTCCGACAGTTTGGCAACATTTTGATGAAATACAGCTACACCTGGAGCTTATCTAAGTTACCAAATCTAAGTTACCTTGTTTCCAGAAAATTTCACTTCTTCAAGCTATGTCTTTCTGGCAAGGTGAAAATGTGTGAAATAACGTCCTTGTTCCTCAAAGTTGAGACTTTTCACCATTGTGCAAACAGGGGCACATCAATACCTGCTTATGGTTTATTTGTGGCTATGCTATTCACAGTCTTCTAGCACATAACCATCCCAAACTTCAAAACTCGTCAGCTCCAACACAATAAATCATGTTTCCGCTCTCACGTTTTAGAACTAATTTCTTAAGGCTTTTTTGTTTAATCTTTATCGCTTTTACAGTGCTGTTTATTTATTTCTCTTCTGTACTCAGTTTGTTACTCTGAAAGCATGAAAGATGAGCAACAACAAAAGTCGAATTACACCCCATGCAGCAAGGCCACTCAGAGACTTCAGAGCCTCCCTGGGCAAACATGCACAATGTTATCTCCAAGCCCCTTTTCCCTCCAAATATCTGCCCTTCTGCTGGGGGCAAGGCAGCAGAGCAAAGAAGATACTGTTCTGTTCAACCCCATTCCTGGCACCGCAGCCCAACAGCAGCGCAGAAATCTTGGCAGGGAACACTGGTGCCTGGGCCTCTTGAACAGTTGCACGGGGCACACAGCCAGAGGCTGCCCAGCTGCTGCTGGAAGGGGCTCCAGGTCACCCTCTCATCTACTGGGCCTCTCTGGTTCCACAAACCACTCACCCATATGGTGAAAACTGGAGCCGTATCAAGGAGACTTCTCCCCATCCACAAGTCCTCCTATTAACTGGTATAGGCTCTACTTGGTAGTTAACTGCACTGATCCAGGCACAGGCTGGATGCTGAATTCATTTAAAGAGGCCTCAGAATCACGTCTGCTACCAGAAATAAAACCAAAAGCACTTTGGAGTTGGTATAGCTGTGATTTGTCTATTCCTAAAGAGAATTACATGAGCACAGGAATTTATTTGTCAGAGGGCAGTCTCAGCTTTGTACTAGACTTATGATTTTATATGAACTCCAGATGTCATTTAGAACAGTGTCAAAAGTCAGACTAAAATTAGTATTCACTGAATGAGGTTTTTAAAAGAAAAAATGTGCTCTGCAGCTTAAGGGAAAAACTGCAAAAATATTTCGGACTCATGTATTTCTCTTAACAATGTCAATGGGGTTTCTCTTGTACAAATATATAAGTCTAAAGAATCAAGAATGAAAATACTTTCCATGTTTCTGTTCAGATATGGCTCATAACTTGGGATCAAATTATGAGTCACAGTAGCTTCCCCAGAGTACAGAACTGTCCACCGCTGCTCTCTGATTTACATGCATAAAAATCTACCTACGTGAAAATCTTGAGAAGACCAAGATGGTTTCTCTACATTTATTTAGCAAACAAATGAAATTACTTTCAGCAGTCTTAGGTTTACTTAGGCAATACCAGAACTCTCTGCACACTGGTCTACTACTCAGTGTAAGCAGGGGGAAAAAAGCCCAAAATACTGCTTATTTTGTTTTGAGACAGCCACACCAAAGCTCTACCTACCACTCTACAGAGTGAGTTCACCTTCATACCATGCTGTGCCTACCCAAATTGTAGCAGTCACCCACTTTCACTGAATAAAATGGTGCTTTATTTGTAAAGATGTAAATAAAGCTCTCTTTGTTCATGAAAGATCCCTATTCTTTTCAGCAAAAGGCATGATCTCATCATTCTGATATAATTGTCCCATTAATTGCATGAAAAGAAACTTTGCATTGCCACAGCTGAGACGGATCACTCTAGCAGGTGAATTTGAGAGTCTAGAGGGATGTTTACAATTTACCTCATCAGCAGGAAGAAGAATATGTGTCATTTAGCTATTCCCTAAGAGTGAGAAAGAAAGCAAAATCAGCATGGGGCTAGGCTGACATGGAGATGCCATTCAAAGGGTACCCAGACCCAACAATGTCTCAGCCTCATAATAAGCCTTTTACGATCAGTTGGCCCTCAGCTGCATTGCAAAATTCCATTTCAGAAAGGGATTAAAGATATCTTTTAGTCAGGAACATTCCATTGCACCTTCAGGAATACCCATTTACATTAATGGTTGGTGGTGATATTTTCTCCTGCATGGTTCTCTAAGCTCTGCAAAGACATGCTTCATGTAGCTTTTTGACCGATTGTGGGTTTCTGGTTAAAAACGTTTAGATTTGTGAATCACAGCAAGGACAATTTCAGAAAGAAAACGTTATTATGGTTTGGTGTTTGGGTTTTTGTTTGGGTTTTTTTAAGAAGAAAACATTACGGTCATACAATAAATAAATTTCTCTGTTGTAATAGAGAGTACCATTCAATACAGATTTTGAGCTACAGATTTTTTTTCAAATCACTCTTCCTTCCAGAGTTCTAAACAAAGTGAGTAAAAGGTGATCAGACACAATAGCTGTATGAAAGAAAATTCCCTTCTTTCAGATGCATCTCAGTAAGTAGTCTCAGCAACTTAACACTCTTGAAGTGACACAGTACTTGAGTAATTTCTAAAACAAACATTGCAAGAGCCAGCTACAATAGACACGGTGTTACCCTCCGGTGCTTTGAGAGTTTAGATTTATTGAGACTGACAATTACAGAAGCTTGATGCTGAAATAGCAGTACTGATCCGGGAAGGTGGTGGAGTCACCATCCCTGGGTGTGTTTAAAGACAGACTGGATGTGGCACTCGGTGCCATGGTATAGTTGAGGTGTTAGGGCACGGGGTGGACTCAATGATCTTGAAGTTCTCTTCCAACCTAGTGATTCTGTGACCTGGATGCAAGAATGCTGCATTAAGCAGCGAGCATGTTCTCCAAGTCCCACTAGGAAGACTGAAGTCCTCATAAGAATATGCTGTTCTTGGTGATTAAAGCCAGAAATTCAGGAATGTGGAGTTAGAAGCTTAGACCCGTACCCTAAGCACTACAGAAGGCAAGAGCAAGTAAAGCTATCTTAACTACACGTCCTTCTACTTCTCCCAGCTGGATATAGTGATGCCCACTGACACCATGCCAGAACAGGTCAAGAGACTTTTCACCTTTCCCGCAGCGCCTCCTCTCACATCCCTAGGATTGCAGTTCCACCCTTGCACTCACATCACTGCTACTTGGATTTCACTTAAAATATCCAGTTTGCCTTTTTTGTTTCAGTTTGTGTCTGACTCCACAAGTATGGCTGTTTTATCTGCTTTTGAGCATGACCTCTTGGATTTTGGGACTGAGGACAAATACATCTTCATCTTCAAAAGGAAGATCCATTTGAGAGACCACAGATCAGTCTGACCGGCTAGAGATTAGACCTATCATATTAACATAGAAAATGGACCTTATCCTATCCCCAGATAAACAAGTAAGGCAAATTCTTGGCAAGAGGAACCATAAATTGCCTCTTTTAGATATCATTATTTATAAAGTTTCATATCCTGAGGTATATTAACTAGGCTGAGCACTGTCGAGTTCTTCCTCTGCAGAGAGGAAGTATGGCCTCCCACACTAATAAGTCCTCAATTCATGCATCTCAATGAACAAATGCTTTAGCAACTCCCACATTTCCACATTAACTCAAAAGCATCTTAGGACAACCTTCATGCTAACATTTCAGCATATATGAATTGGATTCCTGAGAAAGCAGGACTGCAGTGCACTCCAGGGCATTGACAGATCCACACAGTCTCTGCTGTTGCCCCTGAAGCAGCTGTTCCCTGATTTGTTGCAGTTATGGCATGAGAGCATCTGGATTTCAGCCCAATTTCATCAAAGAATCTTACCTGTAGGTGGGCTGGTCCTTAGGCAAGCTGACAAAGGCATCCTCATACTCAGCATCACTCTTCCAAGCTGGCCTGCTTTCCACTCCAGCATGTCTTTCTGACTCGAGCAGGCTCTGAATACTGACACCCCGCTCTAAGTCACATGCCTGTAGAAGGGAGCAGATCAGCAGCATGGGTGGCTCCTGGCTGTGGAAGTGTCAGAAGCAGCTTTTGCAGGGTGAGGGGTGTCTATGAGACCCCCACCCCTGCAGCAGATATGCCTGCTTCCACCCAGGTTTTGGAATAACTAATTTATCTCAAGAAACTCCTCCAGCTCAGAAGAGGTTACAACCTCCAGCCGCCTGTCATCACCCTTCTGCTTGAGATTATCTGCTGGAGGGGCTCTTATTACAAATGTTCCACAATCTGTTGCCTTCAAAGAGAACCAAGTTAACTTTAAAAAAAAAAAAAAGAAAAAAAAAGTCTTTTCAACCTAACTCATTTTGACAGACAAGTTAGAAAATGACAACACGCACAACGAACAGATCTGAGATGATGATAATCACCAGCTGAAAAGATGGTGACAAGCAGCTGAGGGGCAGTTACATCTTCTGAAAACATAGCAAGATCCAGGCAGTAACTTCTGCCCACGACTTGATTAAATGACAGTTTTGTCTCCTAAAACACAGCTAATTTTCTATACATTGCTAGAATAAAGAAAAATAATTTCTCATCTGTGTAGCTAAAGCTAACATCTTCTACTTAATCCACCAACAACACTCCTTCTGCACAGTCAAGTGTTAAAGTACACAAAGTCTCTTCCCAAAATCTTTTTTTAACAACCTGTCAACTTCCTTACCTTCAATGAATCAACATTTTTCTATTTGTCTCATTCTATACCCCGCCAAAAAAAAGCTGTTTCATTTTTCATGTTAGAAATGCAAACTCCATGTTAGTATATGAATTTCTCTTTCAATCCACACTCATATGTGCTTTTGCAATGACACAAAATAAAATCAGTCTTTCTACAGAAGAGTGGATAAGGAACTCCATGCCATAAAAAACCCGCATGATAACCTCCTTACTGAGGCGGTGCATGAGAATCTCACCTAGACCCTTCCTAGGAGGGTAACATCATACTGCAGCATAGCTGTTTTCATGTCTGGTGATGCTAGCGATTATTCTTCTTGTGAGTAATCCTGTATTGCTATAGCAGTCCTGGGAAGCCTCAGCTGCTCTGGGGGAGGGTCCTGTTTGTTTGGAGGGGATTTTTTTTAAAACTCAAACATCTTTTCGTGTTTGCAGCAGTACTGAAAAGCCCGACAGACTAGTTCTACACAAGCCACACAGGGATGCCTGGAGCTTTGGCAGTAATTCCTCCGAGGATTCCAGGGGTGATCACAACAGAGAGGGGTACACAGAAACTATAGAGCCCATGCAAGAAATAGGTAGCATATGCAAGAGGCTTTGAAATAACTTCCTAACATACACCAGCTGCCTAACATGGACTCACTGACCCCAGAAAAAGGCATGCAGTTGTGAAAGAGCAGAAAAGAGTTTTGGGAATCAAAAAATTTGCCTGCATTAAATGACTTATACAAGTAAATGGTGAGATTAAGCACCAACTATTGCTCTAAGTGTGCAAGTGCTTCCAAAATTTCATTCCATCATTTAATTTATTTGATTTTTAAAAATACCAAACCTCTTCAATTAGTACTCAACTACACAATGAGTTGCTAGTCTGTAAATCAGCATTATTTCCAGATGTAAGTTTTAGGCTCACGGTTGTGTTTTCACAGTTAAAACCAGGTAAGAATCTTTATCTCATCATCTCAGGTTATGCTCACATCCTGTTCACACGTATCTTGCTTTCTGTTTTGTCACAAGGACAGTACAGCTCAGTCACCTTTTACTCCCACTTCTGTACTTTCATTTAATTCTTTTAGTTTTTTTTAATTCTTGTAATATTTATTCAATTTTCATCAATTGTCAACAACCAAGTGCATCAAAATATTTCTTTTTTTCTTTTTGACCGCCTAGAAAAAAAGCTAGGGGGCTGGTGAATATGTTGTTTTAAAATTTAAAACTAAAACCATTAAAAGTTAATGCTGTTAGTCCTTTTCATCCATGGTTACTCATACCAAATATGCCACATTTACAAGACCATGAAGTACGTAAGATAAGCCTTCAAAAGGCATGATTTTGTAAGAGCTTCTTAGAGGTAACATCTGTTTAAACCATTAGACAATGAACTTAAACAGTACACTAAAGTTTGTTTTGTTATGTCATCTCTAGATTTCATTAAATGAATCTCTCCTAACAATTTATTTCCCTAACAGTCAGTAATACAATTTAGAAAGGAAAGCATATTTGTTCAAGAGAGGCTTGGAACAGAACACAACGTCCAAATATTCTTGAATTTTGAAAAGTTGTCTTTTATTTACACTGTCTTTATTCACACTGGAAGAGAAAGAAAAATGTGAGAAGCTGTAGCAATATCAAAATGAGAAGGACATTTTAATACTTTGCTTTTGTGCCCAGTGTTTCCTGTAGAGAAAATAAATCAAGAAACCACTCCAGTACCAAACACTGCAAAGAAAATCTAAAACCCACAATGCAATACTAAAATTTCCTAAATCTACAGTACAGACTGTCAGACAATCCACAGGGTGATACATCATGATTTACCTGAAAGGTGGGTTAAGTTACATGCCTTCATTGTTTTGGCATTGCCTTCCCTTCCTGTGGAGGTCTCCAAACATTGGTAGATAGCATCCACAGGAACAAACTGAAGCTCTGAGCTGAGTTTCACACAATTGCTGAAAACCTGTAAGAGAAAGGTGAAGAACCACTGAAGAAGAGATTACTGAGACAGGAAAAAAAAAATCTGCAATATGAGGACACAAGATATTTCTTTCTGAATACAGAAATTCCAATTGCCTAGCTATCATCCTTTACTATGAACCAACTTTCAAAGACTATTTCTCTCTAGTACTCATGAGTCATTTTCTAACATCGCGTCTTTGGCAGCTTGAAGCATTTTGAAAGTGGAAAGCAAATAAAATTGCTTTTAATGCACTCATAAGAGGGCACTTCAGGTTTTTTAAAAGCCATTTTTTTCTCTATCTTTTAGCTGCTAGGAGGCTTTAAATGGGACCCCTGTAGGTTTTTGTCTGTAAACCATACGAGAGCATAAAAGCTTGGAAAACTTGCAGAGTTTCTGAAGCAGGTTCACACAGCTTCATTGAAACTGTGTGTGGTTTTGAAGCTCACCAGGGCTCTACTCACCAGGAACCATTTAAAATTGCCAACTTATGAAGTAGATTTAAAACTCATAAAGGATTATGATGAAAACCTAAGACTTATTTTGTAGGCTTCCAGCTTGAAAGAAAAAAACCCGTTCTGTAAATAGGGAGGAATGGGTTTTCATTCTCAAATGGTTTTGGGGTATTATTTCTTTGAAAACACATACAGGAGCCTGAAAAAGGGATCAGAATAACCTCTGTAAACACAGCCTGAATTAACCTGTATCAAAGTGATTTACCTGTACCACAAGAATCAAACTGATCAATCCATTATACCAACATATGGTGGCTCAACTATCCTAAAAGCACTTGCAGGAGAGTTACAATCAAAATGCATCAAATCTTTCCATCTTTGGAGATGACTCTTCTCAACCCACTTTACTATCAATCAGAACAGCCAGCAAGAAAAGAAGGCTTGGAAAACCACCATAAATACCATGAGAAATGAGAAACTACTTTCATTTATATGAAGAATCAGTCAAAGAAAATCTCATGACTCATACCATTCTCTCTCTATTTTGTATTGTAAGGTTTATCAGGACTTGCTGCAAAAGAAAAAGGAAAAATGTTGGCTTGAATGACAAGGGAGACATGAAAATTTATCACAATAGGGTCTAATATAGTATTTTCTTCTTTCTCTACTTGTACAGTCATCTTTGAAGGCTCTGAAAGTTCTGTGAGCAAAGATTGCGAGATTGGGTTTTTACTTCAGTCAACACAGAAACTCTAGCAAGATCCCAAGAAGTTAATGGACAGAAACGGAATTGCTTTTCATGTTTTCTGATGGCCAGCAGTGCAGTGGAGAATGTTTGATACTGTTTAAATTTGTTGTGGGACTGATTTTTCCACTAGTGGTTGCTTTTGGCTTTTATACTCATTACTTATAAAGTTTATATTAATTGATAATAAAGAATTATCAACAGTACTCTTGATTTCAGATTAAACATTCAACACAACAACAGCTGTGCAGTGCCTCAATGTCACTTTTCACCAGGGTCATAGAGAACATGGGCTTGGTCACAGAAGCTTATTTTTCCACAATCACAACCAGCCATGGAATTAATTCCTAACTTGGGAAGGCCTATTTAACAACTCTTCTGCTAATATATAATACACCGAAAGCTGCTGAGTTTTTTTTCCTGTTTGACTTGGAATCCATTGGACCACACCAAATGACCAAAATCTGAAACATATGAGCCCTTGCACAAGAGCAGGAGAAAGTAGAGATCAGCAGTTTCCAAAGTCCTTCCACTAGCTGAGGTTTCTAAGAGCTCCCAAAGAATGTTCAAACCTTGAAGAGGATGCCAAAACATTTATCCCCGCCTATTTGGAGGGGACAGAGGTCCTGACCTCAAATGTAGGGACAGGAAGCAAAACACACTGACAAGGTGCTTAAAAGATTGCTGCCAAAGGAAGTTCCAGTACAGATCTTGTGTGTGCACAAGGGAAGGGAAGGGAAGGGAAGGGAAGGGAAGGGAAGGGAAGGGAAGGGAAGGGAAGGGAAGGGAAGGGAAGGGAAGGGAAGGGAAGGGAAGGGAAGGGAAGGGAAGGGAAGGGAAGTGAAGGGAAGGGAAGGGAAGGGAAGGGAAGGGAAGGGAAGGGAAGGGAAGGGAAGGGAAGGGAAGGGAAGGGAAGGGAAGGGAAGGGAAGGGAAGGGAAGGGAAGGGAAGGGAAATTTCTTCCTGGATCTTAAGGGTAAGTAGCAATTTTGAAGCATGGCATCAATATAGCAAAATTGTAATGTAAACAGATACTCAAGTAGTCTGTTTTAAAAAAAAAAAAAAAAAAAGTGAGAAAGAGGAGGAGGAGAGGTACTATTCAAGTACTACTCAAAGCGAGCAAAGTCTGGAAGAGCACGGCCCATGGCTGGCATCTCAGTATTTCTTTTCCACTAGACCAATTTGAAGAAAACCCCTGCAAAGAAGCTTTCATAAGATGGCATTTTTGTGATTCAGTATAGCACCAATATTCCTTTTGAGTTTTATAACTGTTCCTAGAACATTCTTGGCAATGAATTTAAACTTTTTGAAAGAGGTCGCATTTCACTGTAAGTAAATGGTTATCTGGTATTCACAACACAAAATAAGCATTTGAATATTTATTGTGAGCACATTGCATTTTAGGGAGAACACACAAAGATTCTTACCACAATTATCTTGTTCCAGCTTTAATATATTAGCTGTCACCTCTTTAATGGATCTTGTGAGAAAGGAAAGTTTCTTTCTTTAACTCTCTTTTCCCCCTGAACGCAATTACCACCTCATTCAGAGCTCTTTGTGTCCACCTAATCTCTCTGATTATGTCTCTGACACCACCACAATACTACATGACTGACATACCTGACAGCTGTGACTAGTGACAGAACACTCACAAAGCAAACCAGCTCTATGCAGGATGAGTATTACCTACCGCCAGCCTCCCAGAACAAACATGGAAGGAAGGTAAAAGGGGTGGGGGGGCATTTCACGACCAGCCTAACCCCTACCGATTTTGCCTCCTTTTAGAGGCAAACAGCATTGACAAGTAGAGCCTCTTTGTACATACCTACCTAATGAACCGATTGTTGGATGAATACAAAAGCACACCCATTAGTATTTTAATTTTTAATTTATAGAGTGGAAAATGCATGTTTGGAGACCTGACATACAAGCAGGACTTGATGGATCATTTTGTCTCGCTCCAGCCTTTTTATGCTTCTCTGGGTCATAACTCCCAGCTGGTGCTCAACTGTCAGATTTAGGCAGGTGCCTATAGATGAGAGTCTGTGAGGAAAGACATACCTGAAAATGTCATTCCCAGACAACAAACTGCCCCTGGAATCAAGGACAGATTGTCTCAGAATTCAGCATTTTGAGCCATAAAGACACGAATTGTGTTACAAATAATTGTCAAGTACAATGGCAGTGAAGAATACACTATCCAGGAAAAATATTAGAGCACTTTATAAAGAGTCTTATACTTTAAAAATCCATGGTTTTAAGTGGTATTTATACATTGAAAACTTCAGCATGTCAGCACTACCTACCATTTTTCCCCCACAGAAAAATAAAAAAGGGGCAAAAATCAAACCAACATTTTCACATAGGAAATGTCTAGAGCCAAAAAATGCCATCCAAGCATCCAGTTTTCAAAGATGATCAGATAATATTTACAGAAAATTAAGCCAAGTGTATTATATCCATCTAATTTTACATCTAAAAAGTGCTCATGTAAGACTGTCCTCCAACAATCATACAGCAAAAATAAAACATCCAGGACTGAGGGATATGCTTGGGAAAACTTTGTGGTCAAACACAATGTTATTGAAAGCAGAATTTTCATTTCCTATCTTAACTTTTGTATGCTGCAAGTTAGAGGTGTTTATGCTATTAGTATAGATTTAGCACATTGCATTAAGTTTGAAAATATTTCAGGAGCAGTTTTAGAAAATTAATCAAATGTCTAAAGAAAATCCTCTTTTTAATCCACTGTGTTCCAGCCTGCAACACTTCTTTATTCTGTACTTGAAGTTACCACTCCATAGGAACCTGTAAGGCAGATTCCACGTTACTTGACGTATCGGTGAACTAATGTAGTGCTCTAAAGGCAGAACATTTTTATTGTTATAAGAACATTGAGAAAAATCTTTTCTACTGTTAATGCCAACTCAAATTTTCAAATGGGAAGCTAGAAACAATATTCTACTTAACTGGCAGATTTGGGGACAAAATTGGTATGATGCAAACACTACCATTTAAAAAATTAGTAACAGTCACCTTTCTCACTGAATATGAGGCATCAGGGCAGGCAGCTGGATCCTCCACCCAAATATTTGATGTTTGTCATTCTGATAAAAAGATGCATATTCTTAATTTATGCTATACAATGAAAGCAGTAAGGCATGAACTTCCGTTATCTGGAGGGTTTTTTGAAACAATGTATAACAAGATAGCTGTGACTAAAAGTCAGGATACTCAGCTACAGTACCAGGGAAAACTGATTTTATCTCACCTGCCCACTCTCTCACTGGCTTCCAAGGACTTTTGTTCCCAGAATGTCTTTTCTCATTCCCAAAGATGCTGCAATATAGAAAGCCTACATGCTTCATGTACATATAAGATGCATAACCTACTAACCTCATGGTGAACTTTATTACCCCCCAACTCCTCCACAAATCATAGGAGCAAGAATATACCAGCATCTTATCCATCAGGCCTTCCTACGATGGAAATGCCCAGAGTATTTTGTATTCCATTTCAAAAGGCCAGCACTGCCGTCAGTAATTTACTTTATATATCAAAAAACACTCACAAAATTCTCTTTAGCATTTTAAGCTTTTACATAAGCAAAATTATCTTCTAGACAGCCAGGCCTTGATATGCACCTATACAAGGTTTTCTGAACACTAATTAGTTTGAGATGCCAGGGCAACAATCTCCAAAACACACTGAAGCACGTGTACAGAATGTATTATAGCTCCATTTGTAGTCAATGATGTGAAAACTTTACAAAGCTCTTGAATAATTATGATTACTAATATCCCAATTAGGTTGAACAGGTACACAGACATTCTCAGTGCTAGACACTTAATGAATTTTTAAAAATAATTTATTTCTGAATTTCCTCTCTGACTGGTCTTAAAATCAACAAGTAAGATGACTGTAATTAAAAAGACAGTTTCAAGTTTGTTTGGGATTTTTTTAAGTTCCCTGCTTGGGGTGTTAGAGTCTATCTTGACAGTGTGAAACAAAAGATTGCATCCAACAACACAAGAAAATTGAAAAAAACGTTTCAAAGCTGTCAAAGATCAAAATGAGAAAAAGATTATACCTCAAGTTAATTCTGCTTACTTTATTAAAAGCATTACAGCTTAAAATCGTAATCAAATCCTGGACAGAATTGTTCAATTTTTCTGTATCCCTAAAAGAAGTAGACAGAAATCAGGACTTCTTCACAGTAAGCACTGGACAAACCAAAGCAAGATCGTCTTGACCACAGAAGTTTATCATATAAATAAAGCAACCATGGGAAAGGAAGCAACCTCATTTTGTGGAGTAGGAATGGAGCCAGTTCGAAGTGACTGCAAAGAAAGTCATTATTAGGAGTGAAACAAGCACAATAGGCTGCAAACAGGTACCAAAACAATTTGCATCACCTGCAAATCAGGATTCCCTTGGATAATGAGAACAGGTCATACTTAGATGTGTTTCACTCATATATATTAACATATTTATGTACACAGAGTATCCACAGCAGCACACACTGCAACCTTTTCCTCCCTTACATCCAGCCCAGGAGAAAACATAAGGAAAAAAATACGTAACCATTCTTCCCAAATCTCATCTCAAGAACTCAAGAAAAGCCCATAACAGAAGTGTGAACAGAGTCACAGACAGCAGGCCTACCACAGGAACAGAACACAAAGACAATTCTGAATTTACACCAAATCCTTAATTATCCAAAGTCAGGGCTTCTTATTGTAATTCAAAGGCAGCTTAGTCTTTTTTTTTCCCAGCTTTGGAAGAGACTTCCAATTGTGCTTCTAAAACTGAACAGACATAGGCTTTTGTATACACTAAGGTATTTCTCAAATGAAGCAGCCAAGCCTTTCAAGCTAAGGCAGCAGGGAGAAGATTCCCTCTATTCCAGTACTGTATTCAGAAATACAGAGGCATCACATCAATTAAGGAAACATGGGGTATCTGGCAGAAAGAGGGCAAAAGGAACATAGTCACAGTACCTCACAGACAGGAACTTACAGACTGAGAGAATAAGGAGGTGACAAGACTTCTTATCTCTAGTTCAATTTCTTTTATTAAATCTCCCCTTCCTGGTTTCCAGACTGCTGAGAAACAGCAGCTTTTGTATACTTAACACCGATGGCATATACCAAAGGCAGCACAAAGGGATCTTCAAGATTTTCCTCCCTGCTTTTTCACATTTCAGTTTGAAAATTCTGCTAAACCAACAACCTCCTACTAAAATGAAATTCCTACTCACACTCCTACCAACCTGAAGAAGGGAATAATGTACATATGCTATGACAGAACAATGCTGTCAAAAACCTGCACTTCTATCTGAAGGCAACTTAGGCCATAAAGCTCCATGCTACAAAAATAAAATACAAGACAGAGCCAAAGGGTACAAACAATATGATATTTGAAAAGTCATGATGGTGAAAGCCCAGGGAAACATTACACACATTTTTTGAAAGGGTAGAAAGGAGGAGCCCAGGAACTACTGCCCCCTCAGCCTCACATCTGTGCCCGGGGAAATCATGGAACAGCTCCTCCTAGAAGCTATGCTAAAACACATGGAGGACAGGGAAGCAACTTGAGACAGGCAGCACTCTTCACCAAAGGGAAATCCTGTCTAACCAACCTGATGGCCTTCTCCTATGCCGTGACTACATCACTGAACAAGGGAAGGGTTACAAACATTATCTCTACTCTTTTAAGTCTTTGACACAGTCCTGCACAGCATCCTTCTCCCTAAAGTGGAGAGAGATGGATTTGATGGATGGACTGTTAACTGGCTAAGAAATTGGTTGGATGGTCACATCCAGAGGGCAGGGACCAATTGCTCAGTCCCAATGGGTACCAATGACAAGTGATGTCCCTCAAAGATCCATATTGGGACCAGTGCTATTTAATATCTTCATTGATGATACAGAAGAAGGGGTCAACGGCACCCTCAGCAAGTTTGTGGACACCAAGCTGAGCAGTGCAGCTGACAACCTGGAGGATGAGATACCATCCAGAGGAACCTGGACAAGCTCGAGAAGTGGGCACATGGCAATCTCTTGAGGTTTAACAAGACCAAGTGCAAGGGGCTGCATCTGGGTCAGGGCAACCCCCAGTATCATTCAAAGGAATAAAGAGATCAAGAGCATCCCTGCCAAGGACAGCTTGGGAGTGGTGGTGAGCGAGAGGCTGCACATGAGCTGGCAATGTGCACTTGCAGCTCAGAAAGCCAATTTATAGCCTGGGAACAGGTTGTCCAGAGCAGTGGAAGATGTCCTACCCACGGAAACAAAATTTCAGGTCAGACTGGACTGGGCTCTGAACAACCTGGTCTAGTTAAAATTGTTCCTGTCCATGGCAGGGGTGGTAGACGAGATGACCCTTAAATTTCCCTTCGAACCAAACTATTATATGATCCCATTACATGGTAACAATGGGAAGGGGATGGTGGAACTTTTGTTCAATGACTCCTACAATATAAGAACTGGAGAGTATTCAAATCAGAAATAATCCAGTTTATCACAGAAAAAACAAATTTTGTTAAACGAATATGCAGTGAACTTTTAGAGCTTGCTACCAACCATGTGAAGCTGTGGAATCAGTGTCAAAAGGGTTAAAAAAAATGTGAACAGGTGAATTCACAAACAAGCCAATAAATGGAAAAAAAAAAAAAAAAAAAAAAGGGCATAGGTGGCATTCTACCTCCCATCCTTATTCATCTGGTGGCAGATACTGAGGAAATGGAGCTGACTCAGTAAGCAGCCAGGCTCAGTCATTTCTCAAAGTAACATCTTTGTAGGACTTTCAGAGACAGGACAGTGGGTAAGATGTATCATTCTGGAGGGCAGAAGGCATTACTGCTCACGTTAAAATTTACACTGTTTTCACATTGTTAGAGTTAAAAATAATGCTTATGCCTGCCACTGAACTGTGTAAAAAGGTAAGGGCTGATTGTCAGATCCCAGCATTACCTCACAGAAACATGGTATTAACAGGTCAGCTTCTGGACTGCAATGCCTCCCCCTGTTCCCTCATAGTCCCCTAAAAATTTAGCATTGTCTAAGAGGAGGCAGCTTGACCCCTTACCTACAGCAAAGAATCCTCTAAAACAGACAGAAATCAGGTAGAATCAACTGTTTACATATAGATTTTATTTCTGAATTTACAATGCTTAAAATAAAATATATCAGTATTTAGCTATTTCTAATAAATGCAAAAATACAAAACTTCAATTTGCTTTAAAAGTGCAGAAACATAAATTAAAAAATGACAACTTTTAAACATACAATGTTATTTCTCAATGTCTTTACAATCAAAACAGGTTTGTAAAACAAGCACCATAATTTATCTTACAGAAGACTTTTCATCAAAGCAGCATCACAGGGCAAAAAGAGTAGGACATTAGTATGGAAATGTAGTAGCAAATCTTTGAGTATTTTAAATTGTATGAACTGTTATAAATTCTTATAAACAGCTAAAAAACTCTTCTGACTATTTTTTTGCAATAGCTTTACCATATAGCTGAATATTAATTGGGCCATATTTGGCTGTGAGCACAACGAAGACGTCTTCAAACATTCCTTCTGCCTTTGGCTTGAAGTGGACTGGCACAGTGATGTAATGACAGGACCTAAAAGGCAATTAATCATTGTTAATAAACAAGTAAATACTACCTGACAGACAAATATTCCTTGTCGAGTTTAGATTTTCACCAGATTGGTATACTGGATGTACACAGGATCATCAAGTTTATTTTTATAGATTTGATTATCTATTTTTCTTCTGAAGGACTTTGATCTTCAAGGTAATTTTTTCCTTCTGATTACACAAAGTAAAAACAATACTTTATTGCTGCTAGTTTACATTGATAAGTTTGGTCTGCCTCTTGGCAATATTGACAGTGCATAAACTTTATTTAGAGCAAAATTACTACATTTCTTCCCTTCAAACATCACATAACTACACTAAAATTTCCAACTCTTTTTTGAAATTCATGCATTTGAAGCTACTAATTTCCATTACTTCTAATTGCCTCCACATTAAGAAATATTCTGCTGAATTATTGTAAATCAGTATGTCCATCTTCAAACAGCATTTTAGAAATTTTACACTGTTTTTACATAATTCCACTTCTATTTGGATTCCATAAAAACATACCAAATGTAATGGGTGGCTGTGTTAATTGTCAAAAGCCTAGACTGAATTACTTAAAAAAATAAACTGTACAAGCAATAACTGAAAATTCTGAGTGGCAGTCTATTGGATTCCATGGGATCCAGTAGAAATACCCAGCACTGAAACACGTAGCAGTAACAGGGACGTACTGAAATAAGGAACTATGAACAGCATCACTTCATAGGCAAAGAAAAGGCAGATTTGTTTGCTTTTACTATGCCTTCAATTTTCTTTCATTAACAGTGTATAGTATTATCCAAAGTCCTCTGGAATGTGCTTATTTCCCCTGCTTTTTCTCACTGTGTTCCTATCTTTTCCTAATTCTTTTCTCTACACTAATCCAACCTGTCATAATCAGTCTGTGCTTTTACCCTTCTACTCTACTCCTTACCTATACCAGAAATCATAATACCTGCCCTACACACAATTCTTGTTTGCTAGCATCATCCTTAGTGCTGAAGTAACCACACCAGCATCTTTTTTTTTTTTTTTTAACAACATCCTGGTCTATCAAATAAGCGTACACACATTTAGAATAAAGACTGGGATGGTACTGTAATTTTTTCATCAGGCAATTGTATCCCAGTGAACTATAATCAACAGCGCACCAAAGGAATACAATCAAATCAGAGTTTCATGTCTCATATTCGACTGCCAAGTGTTGCATAACAAAACTGGCAGTGTCTGTCTTTTTAACCATCTATGATATACAGGCTGAGGATATTTGCTCATTTAAAAAAAAATCAATTTTTTAAAATTAAGGACATCAGTATGACTATTAATCTGTAACATGTATTATGTTAGAAAACATAAATTTTAGTAGGAATAGTGTGAATCTGCATATAACTAGGACACCTAAGAATTTACAGAAGTAAAAGTGAATTCAGTAGAAAGCCCGAATAGATGCAAAAGTCCAAAACAATATAGGTACACTCCATGACATATTACATACCACTTACTTCAAAAAAACCAATATAACCATATGTCCTAGGTTACAATGTAAAATGTGCCCAAAGTATGTATTCTATCACCATCTACATGAAATGTTGAAACTAAGTTGTGCACCACTGTTTCCCGTGCCCCCTCCCTCCAGACTATCTTCTGTTAATGGCCCATCAATGCCGTCCTGCATGACTCAGAGATAACTCCCTCCAGGAGCTATCTCTGTTTAATGGGCAATCAAGGACCCATTACAAAACTGATAAAATGATATCAGTCCATTGTGAGATGCTCCGCCCAGGGGGAGGAGCCAAGCATTCCCACCTAGATATAATCTGGGCTTTGGGACAGCACAGGCAGCCTTACCCACTGGATTCCCAGAGGACAAGAGCTACCAGACCTTTCTGCAAGAACACTGCTTCAACAAGACCGCTTCATCTGGACTGCTACCACCACGGTTTCAGGTTGTATTCTGACTCTGTCAGTGATCTTTTGTACCATTGCATGTGTTTTATTTTATTTTACTTTTTTTTCCTCTCCTATTAAATTGTTTTTTCTGACTTGGAGTCTCTCGCTGGTTTTGCCTTCAAGCCAGCACACCATACTGAAACTTACACTATATCAAAAACTTAACAGTAAGTTAGGTATTGCTCTTTCAAAAAGATGGCCACATCTGGCTGCCAAATATTAATTCCCAGAATATGTGCCATATGACCTCAATGGTACTGAGGCAGTGCAATTTCTTAGCAAATGACAGCGACATTAAATTCTTCTTGCTCTCTAAATTCAGGTGTCCATTTGGTGGGTGCTAAACACATTATTCTTCTTCCCTACAAGCAGAGTGAGTCAGACATTAACTATTCTGTTTTGTAGCAGCCAGTTGATTTCTCACAATCAAGATAAGACTCATCACACTTGTTTCCTAGCCCAAAGGGAAAGATGCTAATTTTGTTTCCTTGGCTGACAAGACTGAAAGGTTCAGATTCCAGATACAACTCCTCTTTGGGCTACTCCATAATATAACTGTTCTCAGAAATTAAGGAACCTGGAAGATTTTTCTCAAGTTCAGTAATCAGAAACTATAGTTTCAGGACGAGTAGAATTCTGCTGCAGTTTACGCTCTTTCTCTTAAAAAAACCTCTTTTATTTCAAACTTTCCACTATGCCTGCACCTCATTTAGTCTCTGAATAGTGTATGGCCTTTACAGGTTGTTGCACCAGTTTCAAGTGGTATTTCTGAAAAGTCAGGCATGTCTGAAGCCTGCTTCACAGACAAACTAATCCTCTAATCCTCCAAACACAACACTGCTCTAAGTTGAAAAAGAGGAGTATGGGAGTCAGCCCATAGTAACCAGACAGTTCATCAATGAACAGCGACCACTGACACCCAGAAGAGTGGCTACTGGAAACAAAAATATTTAGTGAAGAGAACAGCTCAACAAACAGCTTTACCTTTTAGTAGTATCCAGAACATATACTACCCTGTGTAGGTACTATATATTCTAGATACTAGTAAGGATCAGATGGCTTCTGAAAGCAATAAAATCAGGACACTTTTGCTTTCAAGCTTTAAGTAGGCACAGCAACCCGGTAATACTTCCAGAAACAGAGATTTGCCATCTTTTTAACGCTTAATTCATATGTTTGTATCACTTAAGAGTCATATTGTTAAAAGTATCCTCCTTGCAGTAAAAAAAAATTCTAGTCTGTCCACAAATAGAACGCTTTCGGGTGCAAATTGCAGACAGAATTCCACAGCAGTGCTACGTACTCGTACTTGGAATGGCATAACCAACTGAAGAACTGGCAAAACCACTACACCAAATTCTGCAGGTCAAGACTTGCTATTAGATACAAAGTTTCACTTTCTTTATCTAGATTTAAAATTTGATTACACCAGATTACTTTTAAATTTGGCGCTGAAAATTTAGAGCATGCAATAGACCATGTTTAGTACATTACACCTTTTTGGCAAAAAACATATAGGTATATGGTACTTTCTACTCTTATTCACAGACTAATATTCCAAGTTCCTGCAAAGAGTCCTCTCATCCTATTAGTTTTGAACATTACTTCCTAAGATGCATAAGTTTAGAAGGAAGCAGTTACCAGTGGCTTTACTGACATCCTCCTTGATGCTATTCTTGAATAAAAACCATTTAAAACACTTTTAACACTTTTTAAAAAGCATCTGTCCAAGTCAAGCAAATCTTTTGTGCTTTATGCTCATAAATGGGAGAGTATTATGTTAAGTTCAGAGAAATTATTTTTTTAAAAGATAGGAAAAACTGGTATTTACAACCAAAGAAAAAACTGCCAAAGTTACCAGGAAAAAAGTAAATTTACTTTTAAACTTGCTAAGTCTGCTTTAGGTAAATGCCGTAGGAGTTCATAATCTCTTGCAGAAAATATACCAAATGGTTTTTACAGCATTCCTCGAAAATGTTTTTGAAATATCAAAGTGTCTTCCAGTGAAGTTACTTATTTTTTTGTCAAGGATGACTAAATCAAGTCATCCTGTCCTTTGTCTGCTGTTGTACAGCCTCAGACAGATCTAGCTAGTTGTCTTTATTTGGATAGATCTCATCCTGGTCACTACCCCCATAAAAAACCCTTCTGTGCCATCTCATGTGAAATATTTAATAAAAAGATTACATTTAAATTGAAGCACTAACACAAGCCAAAGAGGAGCTACAACATTTGGCACTGAAAAGTGGCTTTAAGAATACTTTGAATACCTCTGGCTAACACCACTTCAGCCCTGTCCTTGTGATACATGTGGAGCAGATTAGGAGGCAGAATATCTAACTCCATTTATGATATGCTCACAATTTCTGCTCTCTATACTCTTAGCTTTCCTGTGTTTAAAATGGAAACCTGTCTAAACACTGAGAATATATGCTGTACCACTTCTAATGAAACGGTTGCATTTCTGCTTCCTGACAATCCCACTGTTGCAGATGAGCATGTGAGATGCTGTACTTCTTGAAGAGATGACTAATACTACTGTCACATACTTGTTGGAATGAACTCCGCAGATGACTGGGTTTATTTTCAGGGATTGCTATTACTAACTTAAAAAAAAAAATTATGCAGGTAAAATGCTGAAATAGTTGGTATGACCAGACAATTCCAGTGACTGCTCAAACCTTGTGTTTGCAGAGAATCTTTGATGCAGCTCTGCAGGTTTGTCAAATTAGAAGCATGATGAAGGCAATTTGCTTGGTCTGTTGTGCAGAAAGTATAAATGGAAGGAATGACTTGATTGTGCACAGCATGCCAAATGGTTACATGAAGCATTAGGCTTAAGATTAAAAGCAGCAGCACTGTTAGAAACAATTTGCAGGGAAGAAATTGGCAGATGCAGAAATAACTGTGTGGGCTCCTTCTGCTTCGAACAGAGATTAGAGGGGAAAAAAATTAAAAAAAAAAAAAAAAAAAAAAAAAAAATCACACCTCACAACCTCCCCAAGCCAGTAACTATAAACAAAAGCATCCAGATTATTTTAGTAATGTACATATACAGAAGATCTTTATCTTACTGAATTCCTTGGTTAATTTTTCTGTTAGGAAAGAATGTTAGCATATTCATTACTCACCTTAGAGAGTATTTCAAGTGCTTGATGTAGAAAGGCTCTCTGGGATTTATAAATTTCAGCTGTAATTTAATACAAAATGTTTAAAAGTGCACTATATTTAAGCCCATCATATTCAATTTATGACACGCGTAAAATAAATCAGGCCACTTATAAATGCAGCTTTACACAGACCCAGGGTTTAAAAATAAAGAATGCCCACATTTGTGAACAGTAAGGAAAAAATCTTATTTCAATATTTTGATGAAGTAAAAAATTAAAATCAGTAAACCAGAATAATAACAAACCTATGCAAACTATGACAAACGACCACATTTTCCTATTGATATATTACAAATTCTCTCAGTTATTCAGTTAGACAAAACAGAAAAAATTACACATCAGAATTCTTCAAATACTGACTTTTGGGACTAGCAAACTAAGACTTGTACTACTGCAATCTTTGTCAAGAGTAAAAGAGAAAAAAAAACATGCAGCTGAGCAATTGAAAGGACTTCAGATCTGTTTAAGATGAAGTCTGCCAAGCTTACCACGTGTGTTGTACAGGAGTTATTCCGCAAGTGGACTTTTAATGTGCATGTTTCCCCAACTCTGGTCAGAGGAAAAATGTAGACGTTTTCTGGTGCATATACTCCTTGAATGACCTGTTTTTGTCTGATTTGAAAAAGGGATTTAAAATATTAACATTTCTGACCTGTATGATCTGTGTATATTGATTGCAGACTTGAAATAACAAGTGTATTTTCTGAGACTAAATCGGGAAAAGGGAAAGATCCAGAAAACATCAACTCTCTCACCTAAAGTTTTATAGGCAAGATATTTTAGCCAGAAAGAATAACAAAAGCATCACTGTGGCATAACTATACAGGAATTTACTTACATGCACTTTCCACAATCTGAATTTCCCTCCCCCCATATGCTTTACCAGAGACCTAGAGCCTTATCAAATTGCAGGTTTAACCAAATATTTTACTCTCCTCCCTTATTCACATCATCCCACAGTAAAAGAACTGACAATTAACTTAAAACTGGACAGCAAGGTTAAGACATGCAGTATTGTGGTTTTCTCAGAACTGACTTTATTATAGTCAATTGGGGTGTCCAAAAGGCAAATATACAAAAAGTATACACAAAATTCTACCGCCAATATCAATTCATTTACCACAGCATATATACTTAGACAACATAGAAACTCAACTGAAAAGAAAAAGCATGGAAGATTTAACAATACAAAGCCACTAAGAGGTTTTGGGCAAGTCTGCTTTTTTAGAGCTGCTTACTCTAACATAGCATCATAGGATCATTCAGGTCAGAAGATACTCTGTTGGCCTCTAGTTCAACCTCTTGCTCCAGTCAGGGTCAGATGTGAGGTCAGAGCAAGCTGTCCAGTTAAATCCCAAAAACCTTTGAGGACAGAGACTGCACAGACTCTCTGTGATGCCTGTTCCACCACACAGATGTCCCAATAGTAAAAAAGGTTTTGGTTGTGAGGTTGGGTTCTAGTCTCACACCCTTTCACCCAGCCGCAGACACACTCTTGTCAGGTTTTGTCCATATATACCTTGTTCTTTTTGGTTGTCCTTCAGAGTCAGCTTTCCTTTCTGGTGTAACTGGAAGCTCAGCTTTTGTAAGGGCACTTAGAGAAGATTTCACAACTGGTGTTTCATCTGCTGCTTTAGTACTCTATTGGCAAAACCAGAGAAGACTGTAAACTTCAGTTCAAAAGTACTTAGGTATTCAGGAATGTAAGTAATTTCCCTTACCCAATCCAAGACTTTTTATTTCAAGAATACCCTTTCAGGAACATGAGAGTCTGGATCATTGAGATGGAAGCAATTATTTAGGAGGATACGTCAACAGGCTTCTGTGCTTTACGAATACTTAGTTATTACAAGACAGTTCACAACAAACTAGCAGCGCAGGTGGAATCTCAAAAAGGCTGCAAGCAACCAAGATTTTAGTAAAAGTCAAAAAAAACCCTCACTTCCTCTGCAGATATTATGCCCATATGCCTCAAGAACAATCCAAGTTGACTAAACAGCTGCTCAGAAAGAAGGAAGACATAAGTCAGCATTATAATCTGAATTCTCAAAACAGCAAAAAGCTTTGTAATAATTTTGTACTATGAACAACACATCCTTCTCAAAAAAAGGCCTCTCCAAAAAGGCAGAATCAGATAATGCACTTTATGGTATTTTCTGCATTCAGAAATTAGGCCAAAATATTTACCACCACCAAGACCCCCATTTAGGGTATTCCAGCACAAGGAGACCAGATCACTCAATGGGAATAATTGGACAAATAACCAATTTCAAATTCTGTGTTGCTTCATGAATCTTGCTGGATATTCTTTGGAGTCCCCTTGGGTCACATCATCTTAAACAAAGTTAAAGAACCAGAAGAACCTCCTACACTCATGGTTGTACAACATTATGTCAATTTTTGAAATGGTGCTGACGTTTTAGACAAGCAGTTGATTCCCTGACGCAGGGAAGATGAAAAAAATAGATTCATCTTCAATAGAGATGCTATGACAAACTTGTCTTTTAGACATTCATTTCTTCTATTGAAAGAGCTGCTAATCAGTCTGTCAGAAATAGCAGCAGCCATAAAAAAAATCTTAATTTAAAAGAATATATTTTCAGTTGCAAATAACCCATGAACCCCAGTAGAACCCAATAAAGACAAGAATGGATTTGCACATGTGTCCTGTTTCAAGAGCTTTTATTTTTCCACCCAGTGAAAAACAATGGGCATCATGCCTCTGTTATCATTCAAATTCTAATTTATCAAAAGGCAAGTTGAGTGCATGAGAATAAGGTACATTATGGAAAATGATCAGAAGTTACCCCAGTCTTTATTAAGGGCATCTTGAAATACTGCTTGCTTTACCGCAGCCTGTACTGACTTCTGCTGTTTCAACTGAGAGCAGTACATTAACACTCCAAATGGTTACAACTGAGTGCTGCAGTTCCAAAGACACCTCAGGAACACAGAAATTTGTACAGCTTGAAAATTGGAATTATTTTGCTGACAGAGTTGAAAAAGGTTTCCCCTCCTCTCACTTCTGAGATACACAAAGATAAAGCTTTGTGCTGCTGATACTTTTAAATGTATTTAATTTTACTTATGTATGTTACTTAACTTTATAAAGGACATAAACCATGTTAATTAGAAATGGCGCACATTCAACATTTGTTGTATCTTCAAAAAATAGCATGGGGGTTCTTTACTAAGTCCTCAACTTTCTACGTGCTAAAGGAGCAGTCAGGACTTTGATGCTGCCTCAGCCTTGCAGCAGGTACTTGCTAGTTCACCCAGAAGGGACCAAATACCAGTCCAAGACTCCTGTGCACAATACTCATTCTCAGCTCAATGATCTTCAAAGAGCCTCCAGTAGCAGCCCCCACCTGTAGGAACAAATGTTCCTCAGGAAAAGAAAAAACTAAGTTTGAATGACCAGCACTGAAAGGCTGTGGCTGCAGAGCACAGAGAGAATCCCTCCTTTCTTCATCTCTTGGACTCCTTTAGGAGACACGATGATCTGAACTCCTGACTGTAGTTTCCAATGGTGAGGACTGCTAACACACGTAGATATTAATCAAAATTAAAGTTAATTAATTTGTTAGGAAAAAGATTAAAGTGGTATGTGCCACTGATTTTCCTAACTTCATTTTGTTTTTTTAGTTCCTTCTTGAGCTCTTCCAAATTTTTCATTTCTTCTGAAGTGGTGCTATAAATAAACACCATTCAGTCACTCTGAACGACAGCCAGTCACTCTTCCCACTTCATTCTATCAAAAGTCACATTAACCACATCTGTAGCCCCCTGCCTCAGCAAAAGCACCAGATTCCAAGTCCTTTTTGAAGTTCGATCCCAAGAAGATAACAGATTCACTTGTCTTCTCAACTAAAAGCTGCAACACTCCAACTGTTCTAAATGTTGTGTGTTGATCCCTCTTCTGAACAGATGTATACCTAGTTGATAAATACAGTACTTCCTTTCTAAGTCTTTCTGAAAATGATTGTGA
This sequence comes from Hirundo rustica, assembly GCF_015227805.2. Lineage (NCBI taxonomy): Eukaryota > Metazoa > Chordata > Aves > Passeriformes > Hirundinidae > Hirundo > Hirundo rustica. Next base: position 53,939,072 of record NC_053450.1, on the reverse strand, counting down.
CATGCATTTCAGGTTTTTTCTACAAACTTTTTTCCCATGTGCAGAGATGCTATAAGGATCTAATTGTTAACAGCTTTGAAAAAAATCAAGATCAAATCTGACACAGAAGTTCAGTAATTCAAAAGCATTAATATCAAGTTATGCTGCTCAAAGATTTACAAAACTCTGCCAACTAGTCACGTTTTAAGAACGTGAATTTCTTTAAAATTCTAGAGTTCTGTTAAAGAATTAATCTTTTCCACATTTCAACTAGCTTTAAAAAGACAAATGATTTAGATGTTTTCCTCATTTTCAAGAAAATTATGACCAAAGAGTTTGACGAAAGCTTAATAAAAAACCGTCTAAACCCAAACTTTATACAGGACTCTCATGCCAAAAATCAGAAGTTATTTAACATAAACATTTTTACAAGTACTCTTTCAACAATTAATTTGGAAAGAACTAGGAGCCTACAAAACAATTGTAAAGTACCTCAGCAAGAAGGATAAGTAAGGTTCTTACTACTGAAGCATGTTTAGTGCTCTAAAGATCCCAAATATTTGTGTGGATTTCTTAGAAAAATTAAGTCAAACCTTCTGAAGAGGACAGCAAAGCATATATAGCAATCATGCCATACTGAATGTACAAAGCTCTTCACATTCAGCTTATTTAACTAATCATTAGAATTGATTCTTCCTTATGGTAATAAATCCCCTGTCTTATGTAAATTCCTCTTGTATAGACGGGATAAAAAGCAAGATAAGGAGAGAGAGCACAGAAAACCATTTGCAACTCACAACCCACACCTTAAAAGTTTGAGCTGAGGAACAACAGGGGAGCAAAAGAGAGCTGACACCCAATTGCTCCCATGTATAAATTTCACAATTATCCCCACCTACATTGTTACTCTGATAAAATACTGAAGTAGGTTTTATTAGAGATATTTATTATATCTTCAAGATGGATATTTGAAAATGCCAAAACTGCACTGAGTTAGGTATTATAGCAAAGGTCAGTTACTTCACTATTTATTTACAAAAATAAAACTGACAAACAAAAAAACCAAAGAAAACTGATAGAAACGTCTTTGTCTACAGAAACAATTCCCCTGGAACATAAATTTGTCTCTACTTTCTCTGAGCTCAATAAAGTTTTCTATCATAAATGGCAAAAGAAAATGCATTATCACATAACAAAGAGGAAGAAGGTGTTTTTGTAACATAAGAAAAAAAACACAATTAACCCCAGCAAAAACACTAGCAGAGTTGAGGTTTTGTCAGAATATAGCAATGTATATATACAAGAGTAGTGTACAGTAAACTCAAGATGATCAAAAATTTGTGCTCAAGAGAGTGTTTGTAGCTTTTATGTACTCACATTTCCAGAAAGCTGCAATTTTAATTTGCATTTCCTACTCGGATTTTCAACTGAGTAATACTCAAGGTCCCAGAACTGGGAGTAATCTCCTCTATCTCTAGGTGAGAAGATTACTGCAACCTACAAAAAAAAAAAAAAAAAAAAAAAAAAGAGAGAGAGAAAAATTTTGCAGAACATTACTAATCTTCAGAATCTTCATAATTTCACCTGTACAAAGTTATGGTTCAGCCAGCACAAAGTTTACACACTACAGAAGACACAGCACACACAGGTGATCTTGCAGAGAACTATACAACTAGCTAGTCCTCCCTTTGCCCACAGGTGCAAAAAATCAGATGAAATATGTTGTGCCAACAATTTTCAACAAAACTTGAGTTCCAATAATCTGCTTTAAGCAAAGCCAGCAAGTGCTGGCACAATTACTTCTGTAAGTAAAACAGAGAGAAAGGGGACCAGGAAGGGGAATATGTGCACCTGAAAAAACTTCCTTCATCTGGCAACTAAGTTGTGAACAACTCAACTCCTCCAGCTGCAAATCTGTAAGCACACTGTGCTACAATTATTGAAGGCCTGAAACTTAAACCAGCTTGCAAGCTATGAATTTGATCATCCCTAAAGGTCACCTATGTAACAAAGGCTTGTCTCCATATAGTGCTGCATCAGGTTAATTCAAGAATAAACCTGCACTGTTTTCAGAACTGAGGTTGAAGGAAGAAGAGAGAGAGCAGCAGATTAGAACAGACCACTACAACTATACCTAATTAGCCAAACATCACATGCACTGCAAAAAACACAGCCAGTCATGATAGCACTGCACCTTATCAGCTCCAGCCTATAGCCTGGCATGCCAATGATGTAAATGTTATTCAAATAGGCCTGAACTAGGATTGCTAAGGCAAATACAATTATTTCAATTCAAATAATGGATTGCAATATTATGAAATTACTATAAAACTGGATGGGAATAAGTTTTTTATTCTTGTAAATAGATAACAAATTGCATCTCTATGGAAATAATATTATAATTATCCATGACAATGAAGAGATAGGTGCTAATGAAGATGAAAAGATAAAACTGGAGTAGCATTGTGAGAGAAGGGGGGAAAAAAGACCCTTACAAACACATTCAGTCTATCCTTGGATGTGCTTTATAATTGTGGTTATGAATCCCTCTACTGGCCAGGAGATAAAATTTTAAGTCAAACAAACCAACTTTAGAAACAGACAACTGTTCTTGAACACGTATAGCAAGAAGATTCAAGGAAGGAAATCAGGTTTTGTAAGAATCCAGAATTATTTACCATTTTCTTCTGGAATTTTACAAAACATTTAAAATACATTTCTGCTTTAAAATAATTTGTCCTTAAAAGCCCACAAACAGTAACACAAACACACCACCACTTTGAAATCAAACTACTTCGATTGTATGAATTCTTAGAATCAACTCTGCTGAATTAAGCTGATACAGACTACCTGATACACTCCAGAACCCAATACTGAAAGGCCAACATTTTACCATTATCAAATAAAAAATTTATTTCTCATTTAAGAACTTATTTGACAATTGAGATACACTAATATGCCTGAAATATTTATAAATGTTTACCTTCTCTTGTCCATGAACTTCGAGAGTACCAGAAACACGGGAAAATCTGAAAGCGGAGTAAGGAACCCTACAAACACAACCACTTCCATTCACATCCTGCAAATAAATTTATGAGTCAGATTCAGAAGGGAAAGGAAACCACACAATACACCCACACACACACCCCCGCTTGCAGAAGCCTGAGGAAAATACACCCAATTAAGCTGCTTTTAAGTGAAGAATTGATATTGACTCCCTAAAAGCAAATTAATAAAGACTGAAACTACAAAATCCACTCACCACAACTACTGACTTACAGTTCAGAGGTGTTACACTGGCTGGAACATGACATACTCAGTCCCATGGGTACTGCTAAGAGTGCTACATAACCTTTTTCATGGTTTCACAATAATAGACCATAATAATAATTCTAGCATAAAATCACAGCACTTCAGACTATCAAAGGGAAGCATTTACAAGTATCACCAGCTAAGCACAGGCAACAGCACTGTAATCAGAATATCCTTGACCTGACTCAAATTTCTACAGAGATATCACGCACAGTGCAATTTCAGCAGCACAAGTCTGGCATTCTGGAGCCAAAAAGAGACACCTGTCTTTCATTTATGCTTGATTACTCAATGCAATTTGGATGATGATACTGTATGAGCACAAGCAAACTCTGTGAAGCAGAAACTGTACACAGAGCACTGAGTGATTCACAGCCAGGGAGCACATTAGGGAGGGAAAAAAGGAGCAAAACATTTCACTGATATGGACAGAGGAAAAAAAAAACTTTGTAGCCAAGGTCATGCTCAAATATATATTCTTTCTTGAGAGGCAGCAGGGAGAGAGAGCACAACAGGAAGAGAGAAGTTAAAATAAAAACCAGGGACTTGCATAAAATTCCCAATGCAAGCATTCACTCACTTTAGTATAGGGTGGTGCGAAAAATGACAAATTCCACTTCAGATTTTCATTACCTTTGTTCTCCATTTCCAGGTAATTCTCTAAAAGACAAATATCAGATGAGCATACTAAACATCTTTGTTCAAGTATCTCTGGCGTAAAGAGTTAAGCAGAAACTATGTTTCTAGATGAACACAAGTTTAGTGGAAACAGTTTTCATTACAACAAATCTCAAGAGCAAACTCAAAGAAAGCACACTGTCATAAAATTTGTAAAAGTTTATATACAAGAAATTTAGACTTCACCAAAAAAAAACCCCGAAAGATATCCAACTCCTTCCCAAGACATTATTTGATCGTCCAGAGACAAAACACTGAGAGTATTCCAGTCTGAGACCAAATAAAAGTTGCACCAAAAAATCTATTTTGTTACTCAACATACATATAAATATGTCTCTTGGCAAGAATTAGTAGGACAAGATCATCTCAGTCTAGAATAGCGCTTAAAGTTACCTGCAGATGTACATTATATAGGAAATTTATAAACACCAAAGTATTATATTACAATCCTTTCATAATTTTAGCAAAAAAGATATAATTGATAAATTAGGCCCTTGAAAGTCCTCAAGTCTGCTGGAAAAAAAAAATTATGTCAGTGGATCACTAAAAAAACCTTCATTACCTAAAAAAGTACTACAAAAAAACCCTGGTATCAAGATAACAGAATGAGAGTTCCATAGAGTTCCTTTGAGACTTGTAAGCTTTACTGGAATTAAAAGTACAGACCAAGCATTTCAGACTCCATTATCTACCCAGTCCTCCTCGATCACTGTGCACCAAGACAAGGAGAGCCAGCCTTGTAGCTGATACTCCTATAGTCTTTAGGAAGAGCATTTATTTCCCTGCTAAACACAGACTGGTCTCCTATCTTACGGGCATGAGGCGCAGATGAGAAATGATCTGCTGTAAAGGTGCTTTGAGCCAAATGAGTTTCGAGTGGACACAGTAACCTTTTAACACTCTCTTTTCCCAGCGTAACTGGCATTCATCATAGTGGCTTAAAAACACAGCAACTGATTTGCCTGTAGGCAAACCTGTCTGTGGAAGAAAAGGTGTGACTATGCTGCATGAGGAGAAAAAAAAAAAGAAAAAAAGAAAAAAAAAAAAGGCATTTCAAACATTTAAAGGCAGAAGTGGGGAACTGGTTATTCACACTTATTAGACTAAGACAACAAAACCAAAGTCAAGACACTAAAGTTCCCAAATGTGCAATACAGTAAACAAAGCCTCTAAACACAAGATACTACAGATGCTATATTTAATAACTAATTCCTCCTACCTGAGCTTTGACCAGGTTTTGTTTTAGGAAAAACAATGGTTTTGTTCTTTATCTCCATTTCTGTTAGAGGGAGCCTGGGGAGAGGCTTTGGCACATCAACAGTAGGATTTTCAGACTGTGGAGTAATTGTATCACATCTTCCACATGGAAAGTCTGATCCAGACACGCTCCGTGTGACAGCCTCTTGAATAAGCACTTTAATAAACTTTTGCACAATTTGGAGAAAAGCAAAGTTTTTAACAGTGAATGGTGATATATTAACAAGTCAAATTATTTAGCTCTATTTCCTTGAGCTGCAAGAGCTTATGTTCAGCTTTACATCTCAACAGAGGAGAGCTCTCATACATTAAATCACTAGATCTTCTCCAATCTCAAAAGTTTAAAGATTCTAGGACAAGTTTAATTTAGGAGAAAAGGAACATTCACTGAAAATTTTCTATCTAGGCATTTTAATTCAACAGGAATAATAATTTCAACTAGTTTAACTGACAACTACAACATTGCCTGTTGCAGATAATGGAAGCAGAGCTGCCTCATTCAGAAGGAGCTATGTGTTCGCTTTTGCTACGTAATTAGAAATTTTTAAAGTTTCAGTTCATGCTAGTAAAATCTTAGCATACTTTTTGCCAATTTGGAGAGGTAGCAAATAAATGACAAAAGCACTATTAACTACCAGATTTCTTATCCTTTTATGGGTTTTGCTACATTGCCTACACTTGTAGATTCCTTAAATCCTTTTCTCATATTGTAGAACATAACATAGTTAACTATGTGCAGTCATCATTTCCTTCTCAACAACTTCCCTGTTGGTTTGGGTTTTTTGAAGGCAGTTTCCAATTCTGTATCATCCCTCACAATTCCCTCCATGCAAAAGGAAAGGAGATACAGTTTTATCCTTTCAGTACCTATTTCTCTCTCCATGCATTGTTACAAATAACCCAAAACACACACTGATAGTAAAAATAAGATAAAAAGTCTCTTTTTTAGGAGGGATTACCAAGGAGTCCTTCTGCTCTTACACAGATAAAAGAAAAACTGTTGGCTTCATAAATTTTATTTCTGTGCCTCAACCTAATCAGGGAAATGTCTTGGATTAAAATCCATGAAGAGGCAGAATCTGTTCTAGATATTCTTTATCACAGACCTGTAATCCAGGAGGTCAAGTTTATCTTAAGGGAGCTCAAAAGGAGCTATGGTGACTTGTCCAATGTCTCTTTTAACTTCTTTTATTTTTTAATATGGTACGGACTACTTTTATGTGTGCACACCTACATATATATTTTTAGCATTTTAGAAAATGATGCATAAGGCACTGGTGGGTGTAATTTTGTTGGAAATTCAGTTAGCATTCACATCATAGTATTTCTTCAGAGATGAATGAACTAAAAAATCTCAGTTTACAAAATGGTATCTCAACTAGTTTTCTTTATGAGAACTTTACAAATTAAAAAGAATAATGGAAGTTGACAGAGCTGCTGACTCAAATCTAAAAGATTTTAACAACTTTATTTGAACTGACAAAGTAAAATAAAAAGTTGCAATCCAAAGGCTCAAGTAAACCACGTACCTTTAATCCATTATCACAATGGATATAGATTAGGCCACTCCAAGGAATTAATGTATGCCTACTGGCAAGGGATGGATTAGGACTCACCAGAATTAGTGTATTGCCCCTAAAAAAAAAAAAAAAAAAATCAACTAGCAGGATTCTCATACTAGAATCACTGTCTACAACATTTGTCACCCAAAAAAGGATGCACTTTTAAGACAGCAGATAGGTGAAGATGCTCTACAACTAGTTAAATTTCAGGTATTCAGACATGCAATATATTAAGCTTTAACAGCCATGGTCCTAGGATCTTCTTTCACCATCACTGAGGAATCAGATCACCTTTCGTGGCCTAACTCAGTTCAAGAATTCTGCAGGCTCCAGCCACCACTGGCCAGAGTATAAAATATTCTGGCTGGCTTTTGTTCTCACAGGTTGACTGCCCTTGGCACTGCAAGGAGATGGTCATGAAAAATAGAAAACCGGGCAAGTGCAGCTTGCTGCGCTTAAGTCCGCTGTTCCCACGGGTCTGCTTCCTACTTGCAGTCCTCTGTTCTTGATCCAAACTACTTACTGGGACCCAAAATGTGAGGATTTTCCAGTGAACACATTTTAAAATTCTACACTGCAAGAAAATTGCTTGCAGAAGGCCTTCCATACCCTCTTTTAAAGAAATCATCTGGACAATCCTGAATTTAGGGTATGAGACACTCAGTATGTCCTTACTTTCACAGCTACTGGAAAGTCATTCATTGTTCCTGCTTTTGGAGACTATTTTTCTTGGCACTGATTGGATCCACAAATGAGTGGCAGACATCTGAGCCCTTCCATGGAACTCTATTTTGTTCTCACTAGTGATGAAGGTTTCCCAGAAATTTACATCTATGTGAATATGAAATTAAGTGTTTAAAATGCAATCAGCATACTTGAAGAGCAAGTATGTTTGGGCAAACATCTTCAAAGTTAAAGCAACTACTGAAATACAATTCTGAAAGCAAAACCTATTTTTTGGTGGAAGACCTTTTTTTTGGTAAGGTAAGAATTGTTTAGTAACAGTCTTAAAGCTGTTCAGAACTGAACCATAGAAAAACACCAGAAATTTAGAAGGGAGAGGTGAGCAGATCTTTCAAGCATAAATGGTGGAAGTCTCTGATGCCATGTGTGAAAAGTCTCATATATAGTGATATTATGACTACTTTTCCAAAAGAACGCTAATCAAGGCACAAGCAAGCTGACACTGGCTTGTCATTATTTTAACACATACAGATACTGAGAAGCCAAAGGTTGAATGGCAAAACCCAGTTTTCTTAAAATAAAAAAAAATCCCAAAATCAAGTTGTGAGGAATATCAGCACATTTGCTAAAGAAAACACTAAGTCCCCAGAAGAGAAGCCTTCTATAAGAGCTGTTATTTTGGAGGTTGTTTCTTGGTTGCGGGAAGGGAAGAAGTGGTTTTTGTTTTTAAACACACAGTTAAATTTTAAACCAAAAACCACTATGAAAAAAGATTTTTAAAGCTTCAGCTTCACTGGCCATTTAGCTCCTTGAAAATTATGAAATAATAATAGTACTTCCAGGCACAGAAAATTCCTGGTATCAAGGTAATTATTCACGTTACATAAGAACATTCCCATTACACATAACTGTAAAAGGATAAGATCCCATAAAAAGCTAGATTGGCATGTTAGTTAACAAAAAGTCTAGACCTTAGAACTAAAATAGTTTCAGGGTACAGTCTGAGCAAACTAAAGTAAATTCCTAAAAACGAAGTAAAATTTGTAAATTAGTTACACACTTAAACTAAAAATGAATTCCTCCAAAACCTCGCCAGACTTTCACACATAAAGGAACTTATGGAAATACACTTACTCTGGTTCAACAGCTCCATGTTGTGGGGTTATAGTAAGGCAGTGAGCTGGCCATGAAAGTTCAAATGTCAACATTCTACTAGAATTGTTGAGAATTTGTACACGTCTAATATCTGCTGCTTCACCTGTAACACAAAAAAAGCTAACACGTAAAAAATGCCCAAGATACAGAGATGCACCAATGAAAATAAAGTATTTTCTGCCCTAATTTTACCTCCACATTACTTTAAAAACTTCATAGGTACACAGTGCATTCTGTATGTATACACAGAGCACATTTCCTCTGATAATTTATCCAAACCAGTGTTCAAATCAAGTCTGCATGAAGATTAATGGCCAACCCACACTTACAAACATCTGATGCAGTACAGTTATCTTAATACTGAAGTGGCTATTTCATTAACTTCAAAAAATACTTACCAACAGAAGGACATGTCAAAGTCAAATATTCAGGTGTAACAGCCCAAGTCTGTTGGGCATCTGATTTATTCTGAACCAGATCCTTATTTTTTGCAGCTAAAGAAGTACCCTGAGGTCCTTTAACAGGAAGAACGTCCAAAGTTGCAGTGGTATGTCTGACAAAGTTCTCAAACCTAAAAATAAGACTACATTAATCAAAAGCAGTACAAAAAATCTGAGTAATTAAAATAGCCTACTCTATTTTTTTAATAGAGTACAATTAAAAGCATCGTACTTTAATAATAATTTTTTCCCAAAATTTTATTATTAAAGGACAATACTTTTTACATGGGCCCTCAATTTAATTCAATTCTCCATTAAGTAAAAAACAATCGAGCAGCTATATTAGGACACAGCTTCTTCACAGAATGTTTGGAAGTGGAAGGTACCATTTAGAACCAGAGGAACTAAAATAAACAATCATCTTCAGAAGATAATATAATTTGAATAAAACATACACAGAGAGAACAAGTGCTGCATAGAGAAATAAGGCAATGCAAGTTGAGATTCACAGCATGCTGTGCAGCACATTCTAGAGATCAGGAGGGACCTGTGGAGATCGCCCGGTCCAACACCCCTGCACAAAGGAGGGTCAGCTACAGGTTTTTAATTTCTTCAGAGATGAAAACTTCACAGCCACTCTGGGCAACCTGTTCCAATGCCTAACCACCCTTACAAGAAAAAACCTAATTACATACATCTAATTAGTAATTATGGTTCCAGTACCTGTCCGATTTCAAATGGGGTCCAGGAGACTGCTGAAAGCCATCCTGATCACAAGTGGAATATCCAACCACAGAAAGGAGAACCTTTTGCATATTTGCATAGAAAAGATGGATATCATTTGTCCCTCGTGGGACATCACATACTAAAAATGAGAAAAATAGAGAAATTCTAGTAAGAAAAATTCCATAATACTCAGAAATTATACCACAGAGATTTAAGATATAGACCTAGTTAATAACGCATCCGCTAAGAAATCCAAGATAATTCCAAAATTACTTCCTGCAAGTTCAGCTATTAGGCATAGCTCAACACTAACATACAACATATAAATCTGAATACACACCAATTTAAAACTTTTTATTATATGGTATAATAAATATTGCATATTAAAAAAATCATATCATATCATTTCCACCTTTATACAAATGCTATATACTAATCTGATTCTATGCCAAATTAGAGTTGGGTTTTACTTTTTTCTCTAACACTGGCTTAACAACTTCAAAGAATATTCCAGAACCCAAGGAATGTTCACTAGGATTTCTCCCCAACTAAGTTGAATGATAAAAAATCTTTACTTCTCCAAGTAAAGACAATATACAATCCACAGGGAAAGAAACAGATCGCATTTATTCAGGTGTAGTAGCCTTACAACAGTAATTCCTTATGTGAATATAACTAGTTCAACAAGAGGGTTTGGCAGTAAATTTGTTCATGACACTTAGGGGATTGAACAGTTGAGGGGGGTGCTTTAAGGGACCCTTTACAATATGTTGTATTCTTACTAATGCATTCCTTACTAACAAGCAGAAGAAAAAACTATTAAATTTAGGGAGGAAGAAAAATATATATTTTGGTATCAGCCAAGTCATCTGCCTTTTAATTTTCAAACATATCTGTGTACAGCAAACTGAATCTTTCTCAACAGTTAATAAGGTGAATACTTTCCAAATAAAGTCAGCATTTTTAACGCTATAATATTTACAGACTGGGGTTTCCTGTTGCTAGGAGAAAAGTACAGAAAATAATTTAAATAAAGAGATGCTGAATGAAAAAAGGCAAATTCTGTTGTGATGGGTTTACCCTGGCTCGATGCCAGGAGCCCACCAAAGCTATTCTATCACACTCCTCCTCAGCTGGACTGGGGAAAGAAAATACAACAAAGCTTTGCCCAATACACCTGTCCAGATTCAGAATTTTTCTTCTATATTTATTAAAAAAAATAGTGAAGTAGTAACTAGGATGCAAGCCAAAAGCACATTTGCCACACAAAAACAAGTATTATATTTTTCTTTTAAGAAGTCGTAGTCTTACCTTCTGTCACAAGCTGCTCCCCTTGAAATTCTTCATCAAATACAGCATTTCTCAATAAGTTGTTTTCTGGAATTATGTGTTTTTCTACCTCAGGTTTATACATCACAGCTCTGTTAGAGATAAACAGGAGTCATTAAATTAAACAAAATACTAGAAACAACAAATAGAAAAGATTGATAAGAATCATAAGAATACAGCATAATTTTCACTTCATCATTTCTTGACTACACCAAGCCCAAATCTGGGAGCATTCATTTAAAACTGAAGTCTTTTCACAGTCTTAAAATGGTTAAAGAAATACCTACTCTATTGCTGCAGAGTAAAAGGAAACACTGAAATAATGGTTACCATATGTTTGTCTTCCCATACTTGTTCTCTGCTGTCAGTCACACCTACCTAGATTTTTGATAAGTACGTCAGGCATCTGAGTGATGTCTCAATCACCACAGGAAGCAGGAGAATGCTATTTTGGTTACAAGTGAAAGCCTTTTGAGAGGAAAAATTGACTAGTCAATGTCAGAGTTGGCAGCAGGTGCCAGCCAACAGCAGGAACACAGAGCCAAGGAGTATGACTGTCAACAGAATTGAAGAGACTGGGAGGCACAGGGATAGAAATAGTCCTGGGAAAAATGGGAAGCTACAGGTCAGCAAGAGGAAGTCTGGCACTGAGGTAAGGTCACAGCCATGGAGAAGGAAAGAATACCTGAGCACTACTAACTCTCAGGTCTAAGCTATCTACTGGGCTGCTGACTATATATAAATTTGGAGTAAGGAGATTGGGGTACAAGCTGGCAGATGAGGCAGAGTACTCATTTCACATTCCTGCCCCTAAGTCCCAAATCATGTTCTCATTCTAGTGTACAGAATGGGGTTGGACTGGCTTAAAGAACTCAGTCATTGCAAGAAATGCACATCTCTTTCAGGTTATCAAGGGAGATTTCAGAGAACCTCCCATCAAGGAACAACCAGCTAGATAACTATTTTCAAGAACAACATGCCAGCCTGCTGACTAATAGAATCAACAAGTAATTTTGCAAACATGACAACATCCAGAATCTAAATTTAAGAAGTTTCAAATAATACCTATGTAGTTGTATTAAACTTCTAGGTGGGTTTTCTGTTGATGTGTAGACCAACTTAAAAGGCTGAAGAGCCTTTTAAGGAGGATTTTAAGGTGGTGAGCATTGCCTCACAATTCATGCAAAAAAAATTAGGAACAAGCATCTTCTAAGATATCTAAAATAAGCCAGTTTCCTATAAAGGTCAGGATCTCAGCTATCCCATGAGCTTTTTATTCAAAGTCATGCAGTTAAATTCAACCGCATTTAACACTTCATTTGGATAAGAATATCCACAATGACCTCCACACATTGTCAGGCAATGGCACTTAAAAGCAATAACGAAATAATGTTGTTTTGAAGTTTTGCACTGAATTATGATCATCAGCACCTTAGTGCTCTACCTAGCCTTAATATTCTGCATTACACTATACCCCATGGACAGTCACAAGTGCCACTTACGTCACTGAAAGCAGAGTACGCCATATCTGTGCATTTGAGTGATACAAAATGAAATGCAGAATAAAACAGCCACTATTCAAGATCAACAAGGTATTTTCAACAAGTTTTCTTACTGTGTCATGAGCATATGTGAATGTTATTTTTCTCATATACACATCCACTCAAACACATTCTTTGTCAACAGAATTCAGCAAACCAAGACATGAACCTTGTTTGAAACTTCATACTTGTGGATTTCAGTACTATTCTTTTCATGAGCCTTTTCTTTAAAAATTAAAGACATATTAGAAAGAGAGATACCAAGACAGAATACAGATCTCCTTCGATACAAAAAAGAAGGCATTTCCCCAAAACCCAACACACTTGAATTTTAAAAAGTTAAAATAGACTAAAATTCTTGACTAGGACTGCAGCTACAGTATATACAGTAAGCAAAGCCATAAATGAACAAACCCCCATGAACAACTTACAGATGCAAGGCTTAATAAATCTCTACACATCATCATCATCTTTTAGCTTGTTTTTTCTCATTTTGGAAACATGTTAAAACCACACTTGCAGCAGCACATACCCTTAGCTTCAACTTCTTATTAAACATCTGTCTATTACAATAGCAAAGCACATCTTACCTGCGATACTGCTGCCTAGAAACTTCATCTCCCCAAAAAAAGCATACTGTCGATACCAACATGCTTGGATGGAAGTTCTTTTCTGTTGGATTCCATGTTACAGTAATCACCTGATAAAGTAAATAGACAACATACTGAGGGGAAAGAAAATCTTATTGTTTGTATTAATGTTTGGAATATAAGTCAACAGATAACTACAATACAAGTAAAACAGGACATAACAAAAACCAGGAGAGATTTTAATAAAGAACTAGTAAGACATTTTCATTGATGACATTTAATTTAAATTCATAAAATTTACTCAGAAAAAAGCACTGTACTTACTTCATGTGTTCCTTCTCTTAGTACAAACTTCTCTGGAGACAGTGTCATAACCTGAGGATCCATCATTGTTTTTGTCTGCAGGTTTCCCAAGCACAGCGCTTTAACATAGGCAGCACGGGAACCTGTGTTTCTCACGTGGAAGGAAGCTTTCTGTAATCTTGCAGACGACGACCCTTCCAGTGTAACCATGAAGCTATCTGACAACTTTTTCACATTTTCTAAAATGATATTGCTTGTTCCTCCATATCCAGATAACGGTATCTGGGAAAGAAAGAAAAGAAAGAAAAGAAAGAAAAGAAAGAAAATAAATAAAAGAAAGAAATAAAGAAAGAAAGAAAGAAAGAAAGAAAGAAAGAAAAGAAAGAAAAGAAAGAAAAGAAAGAAAAGAAAGAAAAGAAAGAAAAGAAAGAAAAGAAAGAAAAGAAAGAAAAGAAAGAAAAGAAAGAAAAGAAAGAAAAGAAAGAAAAGAAAGAAAAGAAAGAAAAGAAAGAAAAGAAAGAAAGAACAAAAAACAGTACTTCAAATGAAAAAAAGCTTCTCAGTAAAAAAAAATTATGCTCAACTATGGTAAACTATATAAAGAGTTACAGAAGAAAACAAATGAAAATGTTAAAAATGTGAACTGAAAAGAAATAGAAAAGTCTGAATTTACTCAATCATTTTCAAGTTCTATTTCCAAGTTTCTTTAAGACCTACCTATAGAACAAGACAAGTTCAGATTTTTTAACACTTTTAGAGTTAAGATCTTAGGCTACTTTTAATATAGTACATGAAATATTTCATCCTTTACGAAGGAAAGAATTGCATGCAAAATTGATACTAATGTTCAAAGCATAAAATTTAGTGTCCACATGACTTTAACAAGTATACAGATGCCCATAATGTGTATCTTGAATTTTTAGGTTTTTGACAGAAATAGCTGTTCAGTGCTAGGTTTTCAATAATTACAAAAAAAGTACATCTAAAATTATTAGAACTTATGTTGGGACTCTTACAGTAAACTTAATTCCTGGCTTTGATTGAATCCCCAGCTGTTTGATTTCCAGCTTTGCGAAGCAGCAAGTTACTCGAGTGGGTGTAAACATCAGGTATATGTTTGTATCCTCCTTGGGACGCATTTTGAGTTCCCAATTACTGGTTAAGCGTTTTTCTGACCCAAATATACTTTGTAGCTATAAAAACAAAGACAAAAGAACTGAATGACTACAACAGGAAAAAAAACCAAAGCAGCAAAACTTGCTACACTTGGAAGGAAGAATTAACTTCTTTGAACGCCACATTACCTTCTTTGACAATGGCATATTTAAAGTTTCAATGCTTAATATGCAATGAAAAAGACAAAGTCCAAAATACTTTATATTCCCATGAATGAACACTTCGATGCCTCTCAGTTTAGACAGACTTTTTTTGGCCTCAATCCCCAACCTGTCAAGGCTGAACTTTACCAGCACTACATTAATTCCCTGTCAGTATAAGATTTTAGATTTTAAAAATATGAACATTTGAGGGGGAAAAGGGGATATAAGTCACTGCAGGTTACATAACAAAAAGACCCATTAGCCACGGTAATTCCAAAAGGCTAATTCCAGTTTTTCTACCCTCATCTAGATTCCCTCCTGCAAGAAGGGCCACTGATGGATCACCCCACCAAGTACTGACTCTGTTGTGATACAGCAGCTTGGAGAGCTGTAAATTGAGCTCCAGTTTGCTGCAGCACCCCTATTTCAGTGTTGCCCAAGGATGCCAGTGTAGCTTGAGCTCTGCTACCACAGTCATCTTGGCAGTCTCAAAACAAATACACAGCATGCTAACACTTCAAGGCAAAACCATTTTCATTATAAACATAGCCCCTGGTAACAGTCATAAACACTAAAGAGAAATTTTAATGACAGGCACCTGAAAGGAGTCTTGATCCTGGCCTCTTATCAACAATCTCAAATGCTGGGTCACAGATGGAGAGTCATTTCTTAGAATTAACTTCTTCTGTCTGAAAATATGTTCAGTTAGATTTTACAGCATGTACAAATTAACTGCATAGATTAATTCACAGAAACAATGGAACCGGGACAGTCAAATTTGAAGTGATTTAATGGTAAAAAAAAATCACCTCTTGGAACAATAGAATATTTTTAATAGAAAGCTATTTCTGTAATGTCAAACTTACACATCCAACAGTGTTATACACCACAACACACAAAACTCATATAGCAAAACAATCCCCAAATATATATATATTAATATCTATCTTTTCTGAAGTTCAAGTACTGTACTTAACAGCCTGAACTTTAAAAGAAACCAGCAATTTTATCAACAGAAAACCTCCTTAAAAATCCCCACTTCAGGACAGTTATGATGAGATTATTCAGAGATACTTAGTTATGCAGAAACAAAGTCTTTTGAGTAGTCTGGCCCAGATTCATGGAACAGTTGTAAAGAACTAAATTCAGGATAATTTTTCCTTTTCATGTACTTCTCAATGTAATAGTAACACAGAAAGTTACGGCCACTTGACAGAATCAGGTTGAACGAATGTTTTTTTTTTTTTTTTTGCGATTCATCCTAGCATTGACCAGGCTTCTGGTACTCGGGGCTTTCCTCAGCAGAGGTAGGAAACATCTCCAGCAAGAGTCTTTGTCATTTTAACAAGTCAAAAAACATTGACAGATGAATTTGACAAGCCCTAAAACTGGTACAACGTAAGAGAATAGATCACGTGGCTAGAATCAAAGAGGAGGACAGAAAGAGGAAAAACCTCTCTCAATCAACACTGGCAGACACTCTTTTGTACTCTGCTGAAACAGAATTACAGAAATAATTTCAGCTTCCTAAAACCAGGGGTTCATTACAACTGTTTTACAGGAGGAAAAGCAAATAAAAAGATAGCAGCATACAGGAAAGAAGCAGTAATTCCCAAACACCAAATACCCAAAACTACTGTTAGAAGCACACTACCTTAACGAACCAGAAAAACAGAAATGCAGCTATCAGAAACAGCTCTTGTCTACAAACATGGACTGATTTTAAACCACCAGGAACATCATTAGATTCCTCAAAAAGTTCAGTATCAACCAACAGTGGATTAGTCCTTCAAGTAATAATTACTGTAAGTTCAGAGATCTGCAAAACTCGCAGATTTTACATATAAAGGAAGCAAACAATATCCTAACGATTATGAAAAGCTTCACTAAAGCATAAAATACCAAACCTGTAAACTTGAAACTAAAAAGCTGTGGACAAGAAGTAGCCTGAAGCATAAAGTAATTTATAATTAGGAACAAAACAGATTCTCCATCACTAAAAGTTTTAACACTGAAACACATTCAAATCAGTTAAGGGATGTTCAACAGTTTATGCTATTCAGATGGTCAAATTACACTACACAGACTGGATTCTGTTTGTTGTAATGGTGAGATGAAGCATAATTAATCTCTAGCAAGAGATGGGTATCAAAAGAACCAAAAGAATTATTCTATCAACTCAATTGAAAAGTAATTTTCTCCTCAGTTCTACTTGCATGACATATAAAATGTAGAGAACCAGATATTCCAATCATTAACTGAGGAGTCCTCGAGAATACACAAAGCTCAAGCAAGATCAGTTTGTTTTGGTAACAAACTTGTTACTTGTTCTTGCACAAGAAAAATAATTGTAATATACTGCTTCTTTCACTTGAGGCATAGAATAGAGCACTGCAAATAATCAACGTGAATAGGAAATTTTACTTCAATTAAGTGCAATATGAAATATTTAACTTGATATTCTATATGAAGGGCTGTCCAACTTATACTTACCCTGATGATCCAAGTGATACTGCTCCCCAAGCAATGAACTGCTTGTTGGAGAGGATGGGGGGAATGTCTGAGCACTCAGCTGCTGTAAACACATGTCTGTTTGTCCCAGATTCTACATCACCTTTTATCATCACTTCAAACTGAGGCCCAGATGGCAGCACGAGGATTTTCAAAATACTTTTAAAATAAATAAATAAATTTAAGTTCCACAACAGAATGAGATTAGCTGATAAAAATCAAAACATAACTGAAACAATATTAGATAGGCATTTTTAAAACTACCTTCTTGAGGGGAAAACACAAATACTTCTTTTTATTTTATGACAAAGGCCAGCTTCAGGCACAGCCCTAAATTTAAATCCTTTGGGCTGTAAAATACACATGCCACATGTACCTTACACAATCTTCTGAAGTATTTATCTGGAAATGATTCAGAAAAATATTTCAGAGACTACAGCTCAGAAAAATATTTTTTGTCCATACCGTTTTCTAATTATTCTGACAGACTAATTTTAGAAAGAAACAAAGTCTGGTTGTAAATTAAAGACATGCCTTCTGAATGCCACGAGAAATTTCACTGAATTTTTACAGGTGTGAGATATCCAGGAGCATCAAGGAAGGAAATCTAGCTTTTAAATAATAGCCTGAATTATTTGCTATAGCACAGACAGACTTCAAGTCAAGAAACAAAATTCAAGAACCTCCATTCTGGCCATTAGTGAATCCCTATGATGCCTGCTGACAAAGCACTGAATCCCATCTGCAGGGAACGGGGACCCTTGTTACTGCCTCAGTTAGTTTATTAGTCTTTTGGCAGCATTTTGACCTAGACTACAAAGTTTCCAATCCTGAGCACCTCAAGCCTGTAAAAATTCAACCTATCCAATAGGATCATACTGTCACTAGCACAGAACTTCTCATTGTTTAATTTAAATGCACTGGGGAGGCCTGGTTAAGCTAGCTAGTGAAATTGAACATATATTGAAGATACTCCTTTGTCCATTCTTGCTCAAACACAGCAGAAACTGGAAATCATGTAAAAAGAGGAAAGGCTGCTGTGGAGAAATGAGTCAGATCCCTGTCACTGCCAAAAAGCCTCACATGACATCTTAATTGTCACTTGAACCAATCAAGTTTGTTTTGCAGAATAAAGTTCAACAGGCGCTAATGAGCAAAACTCTGAATGCTTCCTCCATCTGCAAAAGGACCACGAACATTAGTGCTGTACAGAACAAACTTTTATCTGATTACAGCAGACAAATGAACACTTATGATCCTGATCCCTTCTTGAGTTTTTTCACATGTAAAATAGAAATAATATTTCCCTTGCCTCAGCAGAGAGAGAAAGAGGGAAGGCTGCTGAAGGTATTTTGAAGCTTTGTGGTACTTTAGAAATAGCTACCATATAAAGAGCCTCAGGGACTTATTCTGTTTATTTAGACTAAACAAGTCTTAGAATATTTCTTGATGGGAAATATTATCTATTCATTCTGCTATACACACCTGAAGAGGCAGATAATCTATAGAAAAGGTGAACCTCAACAAAAATCCTTCTGTAATGGATGAGAACTCTCATGAAAACAACTGAAGACAAAGACTCTCGTATGGGTAAAACTTTCTATTTGTTCATTAACTTAAGGACAAAAGAAGCTCAGTTTAACACATGCAGCACAGAATCAGTCATATTACCTTTCTGCAGTTGTTGTGCTTTTCGGAAAAAAGTAGACAGTCACTACTTTTTCTTCTCCAGGAAAAAGGAAAAGGTCCTCAGGTTCAACAGCAAAGCAGCAGTCATGATCTGATGTCTGAAAGCAGGCAAGGGCAAAAAGGAGGGTTAGTTATCTATTTTAAGGGATTAAACATTTCTACAACATGTAATACAATATGGTTGTGCATCTATTGTACACGCAGTTTAGACAATTTGAATACATCTGGAGTCTTCAAAACTTTATCAATTAGCACCCAGTATCATCACTTAATGTGGCATTTGTGATAGTAGTTCTATATCCTATTTCCATGGTCTCTGATCCTAGAAATGATGGGCTAACAAACCTCTTTTTCTAAAATGGAACCAACTGCTCCTTCTGTTGACTTTGGAATGCAAGTTTCAAATGT
The DNA here is from genome assembly GCF_015227805.2 of Hirundo rustica. Lineage (NCBI taxonomy): Eukaryota > Metazoa > Chordata > Aves > Passeriformes > Hirundinidae > Hirundo > Hirundo rustica. The sequence continues at coordinate 53,919,589 of NC_053450.1, read as the reverse complement.
GTTTAGTTATCTTTCAGTCTGGAACCATATTTTCCATGGATTGTCAAAAAGGTCAAGTAAAGACATTGCATGTCTGAAAAGAACTCACTTTCAGCTGGCAAGACATACACTAACAACAAATGCAGTTTTGTTAGAAAATACAGATGTTTCCAAATGCTAAGTCATCTTTGCCTTAAGCAGGCTTTACTCTACCAGGTAACACCTGCTGTGCAGCACAGGCTTCACTACTTTTACATATAACTAATCTTTAAGATAAAATTTAGTAAAAATCATAACGATATGTTTGTTATTAAAAATAAAATGGAAGTTGAGCAAAAGAATACTCAATATGTGTTTTGGTTCTTTTGAGAGACCCAGATGACCATCGATGGCAAAAGGCACAGAGCCTGCTCCCTTGCTGGGGGGTATCACAGCTTTATTCTGGGGTCCTGCCCCCGCCGGCCAGAGCTCTTACTTAGCTCCTGTCCCATCCCTGCCGGTAACAGAGAGCGATGCCCTGCCCGTCCTGGAGCTTTCCCCCGGGGGGACGGGCCCAGAGGCAGGGACAAGACACCGCCCGATCAGGGATAAGGCGGGAGTGGAACAGAGTTGGGTTACATTCCAGTGTGGGGGATGGGTGCGGCCGAGCAGGGACAAACCACAGTATACAGTTTCCACAGGGGACACGAGATACAATAGAAAAACATTACAAACCCCAATATAAAAATGAAACACAATATAAACCAAATTAATGCGCTACGACACATCCCTCTTTCTTATTAAATTGAGAAGGAGGAAGGCTCAGTCCGTGGGAGATGTTCAGAGTTCGGACCTTGAGTACCTTTAAAGTTGCAGAAGAAAAAAATGACCTTTAGTGCAAACAAACTGTCCAGAAAAACACTGTTAAGGGATAATTAGGAGAGGGTTCGGCATTTTCTTCTCCTCCAGGCAGTGCTGGCCACTTGTGGGCCCTCTGCAGGTGGCTTTGCAGTTTCAGGGATGAAAGGTTTCACCCACTCAGCTGGGACCCACTTGAGATCTGGGGGAGTGGACACATGGGCGTACCCACGGCCCCAGGTGACCAGAGCATGAGGACTTTTTGTTTCTCTGGTCACTGAATCCTTTACTATCACATCTGGTGACTTTTGCTGAAAGGCAGAACTGGTTAAAGCAGGATTAGTTAATGCAACATTTACATTTTCCAGTTTTTTCTTCCCCGTCCTCGGACTTGCCCCATTTATGTCAGCACACTGGGCAAGCCCGCTTTTAGTTTTTTGAAAAATTCCTTTTGGGCCCACGAGAACCCCCGCCCCCATCATCCCGAAAGTCCAGTAATTGTCTCTATAAAGGGCATTGAGATGCCCAATGTCCAGCCTGATCGCACAGGAGACATGTTGTTCTTCTCTTGGGCGGTGGCACAGGTGCAGGAGGCACGGTGTCTACAACAGCAGCTTTTTGTGATGGCTTGATTCTGGAACTGTGGCTTTGGTGAGCTGGTTATGAAGGGAACCTTCCTGGCACACACCTGGAGCATGTCATGTAAAGCTGGAGCCGGTTCCATGGACAGGCTGAGGATAGCTGCCTTTTTGTTTGCATTAGTCAGCACCATTTCCTCCAGGACCTGTTCCTGGGCTCCTTCCTCCTTAACCTGTAACTCGATAGCACTGGTTAATTGCTCCACAAATGCTACAAAAGCATTCCATCTGATGGAAGTAAAGGAATTTCCTGAGCCTGCTTGAGGGCTGAGACACATTCACCATCACCACATAGATGTTCTAATTGAATTGGGAAACTATTATTATCAACAGCCATTTCAGGATTTTGCCAAAGCTCCGGAAGTAAATCTCTTCGAAGGTCAAAGGGAACCGCAGGATTCCCTGTTAAATTCGCTTTTAAACGATTGCAGAAGTATTCACTTTCATATGCAAATTTGGCCTGAGCTTTGCATAAATCCTGAATCGCTTGTTGGGGGAAGGGATCCCAATAACCACGGATAACACCCCCTCTTTTTGACTGTTGATATGTGAAAGGGGTGGCAGAAAAGCCGGGATCGCTTCCTGCCTCCAGGTTCCTGGCTCCCCCCCGACTCCCCTTCTGGGCGTGGGAACCGGGACTGTGGGCGGGGAAACCGTGGGAACCAGGGGCAGGGAGGGGCTGGAGGCTTGAGTCACACGGGGAGGAGTCGGAGGGCGGAGGTTTGAGGGTAGGGGGCAGAGTCAGAGGAGAGGGACGTGCCAGGGGCGGCACCAAAGGGAAGGAGGGGTCTGGGGAGAGGAAGGGATTGCGAAAGGGATTGTGGGAAGGAGGGACAGACAAAGAGAGAGGCTCCTCCTGGCTCTAGAGCACATGGCTTAGGCCATTTTGAACACAGGAGTCCCCTCCATCTTGTGATCCCCCCACAGAACTGAGACCAGCCTGGGGATCACTAAGATGGGAGGTTTGAGCACCCGAACTGTCTGCGAAAGTACAAACTGGGGAAAATCCACGAAGAACTGGCTTTTTTTTCATTTTGCTTTTGCAATGCAAACTTAATTTTTAAGCTATAAAAATCAAAATTTGCATTTTCTTTAATATTAGAGGAGCCAGATTCAGCTATTTTATTTGCAACAGCTTCCCAAAATTCCAGGAAGCTTATTTGCTCTAATGATACATGTGGAAACTGAGAAAACAACCAGCAAATTAATTTTTTCAACTGTTTCTTTGAACAATGGGTCTTCCCATCATCCAAGGCACTTAAAATTTGATAATAGATTCTTTTTTTAGATACAGACAGCCTAGCACTCATTTTTGGCTCAGATTTTAAGCTTCTGTGTCCCCTTTAACTGTGACACCGAAAGGAAAAAACCTCGCTGGAAAGAAAAAAAAAATAAAGCCGAAGGGGAAACAGTTACCTTTTCCACCCCCCTCCTGCTGTCGAAAGAAGCGTGCTATTAAAGCACTTCTAAGGTTTACTCTGAAAGCAAAAACCTTCCCCCAAAGGAAAAACTCCTTTTCCCTGAGGAACACCGCCTCTGAAAAAGATTTTCCCTTTGATCCCAAAGTGATAATATTTACCAAAAATACAGCATTCAGACAAATCTTTCCTTTCTTTCCCAATCACTCCTTTTGCCTGAGACTGAGCCTTTTGGTGCAAAAAGAGCTTCCAGTCTCGGTTCCCAGGGTCAGCTTTCCACAAACGTGGTCACCTTCTCTGGGAGCAGCTTGCCGTTCGGGGGGCTTCTTTGCAGCACTCCAATGGTTTTTTTAAGTCCAAAGGAAAAAACTACAGCCCTGGCCTGGGGAGTCCTGTGTTTTGGAGACTCCACAGCGAACGCCAAGCCTGACAGGTCTGTCTCTGCGTGGGTGGGCTGCATTTCAGGACCCATGTGCGTGCGTGAGGTTCCTCGGCCACGTGCTCCACGCGTGGTTCTTCCAGATTTCTGGGAGCCCCCTGTGGCTTCGAGCCGCACATTTAGGCACCAGATGTTGCGGTTCTTTTGAGAGACCCAGACGACCGTCAATGGCAAAAGGCACAGAGCCTGCTCCCTCGCCGGGGGGATATCACAGCTTTATTCTGGGGTCCTGCCCCCGCCAGCTGGAGCTCTTACTTAGCTCCTGTCCTGTCCCTGCCGGTGACAGAGAGAGCGACGGCCTGCCCGTCCCAGGGCTTTTTCCCTGGGGGGACGGGCCCAGAGGCAGGGACAAGCCACTGCCCGATCAGGGATAAGGCGGGAGTGGAACAGAGCTGGGTTACATTCCAGTGTGGGGGATGGGCGCAGCCAAGCAGGAACAAACCACGGGATACAGTTTCCGAGGGGGACACAGGATACAATAGAAAAACATTACAAACTGCAATATAAAAATGAAACACAATATAAACCCAACTAATACGCTACCACAAATACGCTCTTTCTGAAAAAAGCAAGCTAATCTCTTTGCCATCTTTCATTGCCTTTACTTAAACTTGTAAAACTTTTGTTAAACCACAAAGCTGAGCTAAAATCCCAAGGCTCAGCTCTAGCTTCAGTACAATATGAACAGCACAAAAATCATGATTTCAAGAGGGAAAAGCCAACCTACCTTAACTTGTAAATGCACACTAATGTTTCCAGCATTTTCCAATGGCAGCTGCTGCTTGACTGTTGAACCCACACTAGTAGACAGATGTATTTTCTGTAAAAATTAAGTAACTGTATGTTTATATAAATACATACATAATAAAACCAAACATTACAAAAGTAGGCTAGGAGAAGCAAACTGTTCTTGAAATACAGTTTGTAAATACAGGTTTGTAACACAAACCTGTAAGTGCTTTGGCGTAAGTATCCTTGCTCTTCCAGCTCTTGCTCTGAGAGAAATACTTTTAATCACAGTGCTAGGTCCTGGACTATCCACTTCCACATCCACTCTTGCCAGGAGCTCCTCTGCTGGGCCCAAGGAATCTAGGAACAATTTCGTGAGTAGCAAAAGCAAGCAAATCTGCCAACATGGATGTACATCTCACTTCAGCTGCTCTTCAATCTTAACATATTCATGTGGTGATAATAACAGAAGCTCTCCCTTTACTCCTGCAATATTTTTTCCCTCTTTTAAATAGTCTCACAGGACCTTATTTGAGAGTTTTACCTTTTTAATCAAATGTGACTGAAATTGTCACTAATCCGAACAAAAAACCCCATCCTACCACACCAGCCAAACTAGTTGATACATGTACTATTTTCTATTCAGGAAGCCAGAACAATTCAAATCTGTTCAATTTTCTTCAAATCTATTATCTATTTTGCAATTAATGCAATGTAATCTTAAGTGATGGTTTAATTCCCTCATTAAAACGAGTCAACATAAATTCCAGGCATCTTGCACTACAAACTTTGTACAGATTCGTACTTAAGTAAAAATGTCCCTGGTAATATATAAAGGATTAAGACGTAGAGGTATTCTGCCTCCTACAGTTACTAAAAATAACTACAACACCTGAAATATTAGTGCACACAAACCGAACATGGTTTCAAGTTTGCAGCCTGTTCCTGCAATTCTAACACATGTATACATTAAAAGTTAAATCTGTTTTAGCTGAAAAGAAAATCAAGTTACTTTACCTGAACAAGATATTTGTTTCTTAGGTGCATGGAACAGAACCCAAACTGTTAAAGCTTCAGGATCCTGAAAATGAAGTTGGTTGACTCACTTTATTGAAGAGAAAAAAATATTGAGAGGAGAAAACAAACAAACAAAACACCCACAAAACCTAAACATGCAAAAGGTGCACTACCCAAAAATCATTACTGTGAACTCAAATATTCAGCACTGTCATTTCAGACGGCAAGTAAAATGAAGAATCAGCCAACTACAAACTACTCACTTGCCCATCATAGCTTGCATGTATCACGTGATTTAGAACTGATGGAGCTGCTGTTTGAGAAACTGCATCCCTTTGCTCATTAGAAGTATTAACAGGTTCCTTGGAAAAGGTGAAGCACCGCCAGGCTACTGCATTCTGTCAAAAAAAAAAATTACAAGTATTAAATCTATTATTGTCACTAACAGCAATGCTGACAAAGCTGAGAAATTCAAGACAAGTTTTGAAATTAGGCTGTAGTTTTGGTAAGCATATGATAGTCCAGCAAACCCTCTAAAAGTAACAGGAAATCCTTCTGCAGCAAAAAGAGACAAACAGAGTCTGGATAGCTTTAGTCTTTAAGAAGTTTGGCTCTTCAAGACCAAACATCACCAGTCCGCAAGAGAACCTGATCCACCTTAACATAAGGCCAGTCCTTTCTTGTTCCCCTGCATAAGGACACAAGGCCAGCTCTCCCCACAGCACAAATCAGCAAGTCAGCCCAGCCTGGTCAAAAAAGTGCAAACTGCACTGCCAGAGATGCAGAGAGGACCACACTGTAGCCACTCAGACAGGCTATTACCTAGTGGGAGACAAAGCAGATAGAGAGAAGAGTCCCACTCTTGTTCCTGCAGAGGAAGACGGAGTATGTTAAATTTGCTGGCAGCAAGCTTGGCTGCTTGTTTCAACAGTCAGCTGTTCCATTCGAACAGTGTCTTCAGCTTCTCAGGGAGAAAAGGGAAGCTTCCAGCTTCCTCAGCTTCTCAAAGGGAAAGTTTAGGTAGCACAACCCTTTTCCTATCTGCTGTCCTGTGCTATCAAAGCAAGCACCAGAGGCAGAATCCCATGGCTAACCTATAAAAAGTAACCAACAGACATGAAACAAAACACCACCCACCTATCCCAAAAGCATTTTTGTTGGTACCATTACAGCAGAATCAGATTACCACCCTGCAAAATACATTTATTTCCCGACTAACAAAAGATTTCTTGGGAACCTTACATCTGGGGTCCAAGATATATCTCTTAATGATATGCAACATAAAATTCAGTATCACGAGATGTTAACTCTCATATACAGAAGTTTACTGTACTTACTGCATTAATAATAAGTCTAACTGGCACAAAAGCGTGGGTTTTGTTGATGAGTTTTAGGGGAAGAGCCTTCCAACTGCCAAAAGGCAAGTCACCAAAATCCAGGCAATCTCCTTTTCCTGTTTTCACCTGGTTTTAAAACAAAGCAGAACTTAGAAGAAATGAAAACCTTCAAAACACACTACTCCACAAAAGTACCAGGAAAGGATGTTACTCCCCTATTCCATCCTCTTAACTCTATATCCAGCAGGGGTAGTACGAGTCTCAGAATCATGTTTTCTTTGATATTAGAAGGGGTTACAGCCAATTGGCTATCTCCCATGCACTTTGCCTCAATCAATTAAGCCAATCTTTGTGCAATGTTTAGCCACCAAAATCCAGCGCACAATCAAATTATTTTGGATAATTCAAATGAAAGTAAGTTTAAACAATGATTATTGCTAGGAAGTAAGAAATGTCAGTTTTATATAGTTAAAAACTCATTTCAGCAAGTTAAAAATTAAGAAAATAACTAAGGGGCAGTTAAGTTTTGCTAGCTTAAAAACACTTAAGTGTCATGACCTGCAGTAAAATGCAGCTTCTATTTGGTACTTTTTCCAATCTCAAGAATGTAACAACACACAGAGATTGAGCACAGGGTTTAAATTTTATTTGAACATGACACAAGTTTGAACTATATACTATGAAGAACATGGAGAATGGGCTACAAGAAAAAAAAAAGGCATTAAAAAGAAATAAAAATTTATGAAAGAAACATTAAAAATTATATCCATTCCTGTGCATTCATTACTTCAAAACACAATTAGCCTGAAGCAAGTTAAAAGACTACCATAAATGACAAAAAACCCCAGAAGTTAGCTGTGGCTGATGACTTCTCAGTTTCTTTTCCGAGATTCAGGTGGTTTTAGAGACTTTTTGCCTTCTGCAAAGCTCTGAGCCGGACGCAAGAAAGAGACGGAGTCTTCAGGTTCTGATTTTTCAAGGCTGCATGCTCTGATTATTGTTTCTTATCTTACAATTTTCTCAGTGCCCAAGTAAGGTCTGTGCAGCTGCTCTGGCATCTGGCGACTCCTCCCCACTGGGCTGCGGCGTTATCTTTTCTACTAATTGTTACATGTTCTTTATTTATCATTATTTGCCAATACCTATCACTTATACTAAAAAGGTCATCCCTACTTTGACCCAATCTCTTTAAACTACTTTGTGCCACCGTCACTGCAGAAAATGGAGTGAGGGAAGAAGAAAGAAGAAGCAGGAGACAACGCCCCAAATCCTCCATCTTGCTCCCATCCACACCCCAAACCTACTGTTTTTTCACCCTGTGATAAGCTAAACTACTATCTTTCACACTCATGTGGCCTGCAATCCCTCCCGCAGTGCAGGAAGCCTTTCCCATGGACTGAGATCAAAGCCAATGTCCCCCTGGGCTCTGTGCCAGGGTCCCAGACCCCCCTGTCCAGGTCTCTGACTCTCCAGGGCAGCCAAAGGAATGCATCCAACAATGACTGAAAATTTTACTTTTATCAACCATGTCACAGACTACCATGTAATTTGTTCAGGCACCTCCAAAAGTATCATCAAGCCTTTTTTTGCCTGTCCATATTCTTAAATCAGTAACTATATGAAGCCAGATTTAATTATTAATGTCCTACCTGGCTGTTCTTCATAATAAGACACAAGACAAAAGCAAGCGCTTACTTTTAATTTTTAATTAGTCCAAAATAATCTACAATCATAAACAAGCTAGAGGTAGTAAAAAACCAAGACAAAGCCTACTTGATGTAAAAAATAAAGAAATCCTTACAGTTGGAAATAAATGCTTTTTTGTATATTAAATGCCCAATCCAACACAGCAGATACCTAGAAAGCATCAGATGTTTAAGGTCTTGCCCAGTCTTTTAACAATAAAAAAGTAACGCATTTTAACTTACTCTTTCCACACAGTATCCTTCATTTCCAGCTAACTGCTTTTCCACAACCAGAACTTCCCAGATAGCAAAAAGCTTCTCAAAAATTTTCTTGTATTCCCACTCAAAGCATACAAAATTCCAGATTTCTTTGAGGAACAACTTTGCAATCCTATTATTTTCCAGTGTCATTAAATTATTCATAAAATTACAACAACGAAAGACCCACAATAAGCAGCAACTTACTTCTAAATTAGGATTTTCAGCAACTGCTGTCAAAACTACCCTGCTTGCCAAAGCTCCTGACTGAATGATTGTCTCAGCATCTGCAGAAACTGGCCAAGATGAAACATTGAGGATGCACTGGAAGATCCCCGAACAGGAAGGTAAGAAAAGTATTTTCAGGTCATTGGTAGAGTAGGGTCCTACAATGGTTTTGTCCTTGAAAACCAGACATTGATATTTCACAGGATCCATCTGAAAAACAAAATACCTGTCATTTTCAAACAGGCCTTTTACCAGAAGATATTTCCTTTCAGAATACTACATTTATCTGGCACCACTGTTTAACACAGTCGTTATGTATATATTTTTCCTCCATTTAATTAATGCATCTTTATATCCATGGCCCATTTGCATCCTGCTCAACTGCAGGCCTTTTCTTTTAATTTAAACAGAGAAGTCAGCCTGAAAATTGCTGAGGTCTCTTTCTACCATCTAGTGAAAAATTTACACTGGGAAAACAAAAAAGTAAAATCCTGATTTTTGAGAAAGAACAGCAGCATATCTCAAAGTTGACTGAAAAAAAATTGGTTTTAATCTCACTGTGCAAACAATTGCATATATTTATTCATGGAAACAACTATAAAGCAAATTCATTAAAAAAAATCCCCTCTTGATACAACAGAATCGTTGGTTACAGGAGCTGCATAAAAGCCCTATGAAGTTGATTAGAAAATTATGCAATAAATCCTTATTCTCATGTGTACACACACAGACATGTATGTGTATATATATACACATACACACCTAAGCACACAGAATTGTGGCTTGATGTTCTTAAAGAGGAAGCATTCTGAGAAAACAAGATCAAAACCAGAAATCATACTCTGGAAAGGCACATGCTACATCTGCTGGAAGAATATACCTGAGGACACCTGAGGGATGTGATCAGGATTTCTACGACTTGTAAGCTGCAATATTTAAAGCAAATCATTGTCTGCTCTCCCTCAGTAATATGGACCAAATAAAAACAGCAAGAACTGTATTTAAAAAAAGAAAAAAGCAATACTTTATACAATCTATAACTGAACTGTGGACAACACTGCATAGTTTCAACAGATCAGCTAGATAAAGAGCAGTCTACCAAAAACTAATAAGAACAGACATAACATCTAACTAAAGTTATCAAGTATCAAACTGCCAGAAGCTCAGAGTATCCCATGCTTGTTCTGTTGTTATATTCTTCTCTACTAAGTGTATTCATCAATAAAAGAAATTAAATCATTCTGATGAACCTTGAATCTAACTCATTCTCAAGTTTTCAAGATATTTTACTTCTGGAACTATTACTTTGATAACAAAAGTATATAGAATTTAACAAAATTGAAGTGCAAAACAGCCAATTTTTGGCCTACAAGTTATCTATAACCCACAGAACAACCCACCTAGCATTAAGCCTGCTCCAAATATTTCTCATTCTCCATCACTCAAGATCTCCTAATATCAAGAAAAAGAGGAGCTAATTGCCAAAAATGTTTTAGCAGTAACAGTCCTCAGCATGGATGTATTCTAGCCTAGGGCTGACTTGTCTTGCATACACAAAGGTGAAAATGAATAATCCATAAACTCAAACCTTCCACACTTCATGCACACAATACAATTCTACAGATCAATCACCTCGTGCAGCATTTACCTCAAAGTCTACTTGTTGGAGGAAGTCAGGTAGTCTGGCTAAAGAAAGTAGCATTGTTTTTGTGCATATTAACTATAGAACAGGAAAAAAATCACAAATCTGTAAAGAGGGCCTTAATTTTACATATGATATCTGGTAAGATTACAGTACTATGCAGCTTTATGGAAAAGAAAAAATCTCTTACCTTTTCCCCATTAACTGAAACACTGAGTATTCCAATGCTGACCTGCAACCACCGGTCAGTTGGATTATAAATGTTAAGAACCGTCTGTGATGCAATTCCCAAACAACAGGCATTAGGGAACTTCAGTTCTTCTGGTACTTTTACATGTCCTTTGGAACAAAATATGCTCCTGTTAGTACTCAGAAGCAAATCAGCACTCAGGCTGCCACCAAGTTTATGAACTCATCTGACAAATGCTTCATCGTGGCAAGGAAATGTCTGATTCCTACAGGTGTCATTAGAATGCTTTCCACAAGCATGAAATCTGAAATTTTGATCATTATTAATTCTCATCTTAAAGTTCTACTGTCACAAAAATAAATACTTATGGAAATGGCACATTCCATACACACCCATAAAGTGTATATATATATATATATATACACACACACACACCTGATATAAAATTCAGTGGTCACAATTTAATCAGTAGTAGTCCAACTCAGAAAATTTGAACGTTACTATTATAAAATCTTATTAGTATAAAAGTAGGTAAGGAGTATTTCACTATTTTAAAATGCACTAACAAGACCAATGATTTGGAATAATCAAACAAGCTTTAAACTGTCACAGTTTCAAATCTTCAACCCCACTAGCTTGTCATTTAGGCTGAAAGAATTGGCCAGAAAAAAAAAAATGTATAGCAAAAAACAAGTAACAAGATGGTAGGTTAAAAGAAGTTTTTAAAATTAAATAGTAATTTGTGTTGCTTAGGTTTAGAGCTAAGCCTAAATACCAAGTAATAGCAGAAAGGACAGAAGACACTAGGCAGTTTGTCTTTCCCTTCATAACCAGCAAGCAGTTTCAACCCTCCATGGGGTTCAACCTTCTTGAGTTTTGGCCTTCACTGACTGCTAATACCAAATTGGGCTGGAAATAGAAATGTCCTATACTTTCCAGATAAAATACAATGGAATTTCAAGAGCATGACTAGTCTTGCCTAGTTTGAACTGCAGCTAGGATTTCTCTTCCTCCTATGAAAGGTAGTTCTAGATCCTTTACACAAACACAAAACTACTTAATATTGAAGAATGCTGAAGTTCTTCTAAATTAATATAAATGTTTTTAAGACCATTAAGGGAGCTATAAGAATAGACACTGAATTCAGAGAACAATGTTAAACAAGGAAAACTAGTAATAGGGTTTGCAGAAATAAAAATTGCAGTTACACTTAGTACCATCTTAATTTATTTACTTAATTTATTTACTATAACGTAAGCAACATCACTATCACCTCTCTTGTCCACAGCTGTATTTCAAACACTCTAAAAATCACACTTACCAACACCAGGTGACTTTGACAACTCCCATTCACTTCCACCAGCTCTAAGAGGTTGTCCAGTACATGGTTTTATATTTAAGATATTATTATTCCATGAGCTACAGTGTGGATTATAAAGTGAAGCTGCACCCAAAAAGCCAGGACCAATATTTGGACCTAAAGGAATTCCTAACATAAGTGGATTCTCAACACGTCCTGCTGGAATACCAGAACAAGGAAGCCCTGCTGGAAGGCCAAAACCTGCGGAACTGCAGCCATGAAACTGAGACAGAACTGCATTTCCTGTAGGCTGTATAGTTCCCAGATGCTGTTGTGCAAATGGAGCTGTTGCAAGAGAATGTCCTGTAAGCAAGGTGGGGGCAGAAGAAGAAATTGCTTGACTCTCAGATGTAGTGACATGAGATTTACCAGTTGATATGTGAACATACTGTTCACCAGATGAGTTTTGATTGCATGGCAAACAGGTGTTTAATCCAGAATAAACAGGTAATACATTCAGAGATGGCAATCCTTGTCTCTGTGCTTTGTTTCTTTGATCCTGACACACTTCTTGTGCATCAACATTGACAGAAAGTGGCTGAAAGGTGCAGAGTTTACTCGGTAAAGTTGATTTAACTTGTTCTAGCTCTTCATGATTTGCTGGTGTGTTTGAAGGGATAAATGGAAGCTGCTTTCCATTCCTCAGAAAACCTTCTTCGGCCGGTTCTTGGTCTAGTACATTATGAGGTTTTCTTTGAAGACCAGCAAGTTCATTTTCTTCTTGTTTCTGGTCAATACTAAGTACTGCTTCTTTTCTTTTTCTTTGACATGAGTGGTCTTCTAGATTTTCTTTTGTATGTTCCTGTGGAGGAACTGGGCTGGCCTGAATTATTGTTGTGCTCAGTTCACCAGCATTTTCTTCCTAGTAAATAAATATAACATGCAGTATTACATATTTTAGAAAAGCAGCAGGTTACATAAGACATACCTAATTCAGGTACTGCCTGTTCAGGAAACTTTCCTGTCCAATCATTATTGGCATTGCCATCAATATAAATAAACAAGTTTGCTTTGTATGAAGTTTTACTTTTTTAACTGTGACTCTTCACCTTGAAAAAGAAAACCTGCAGCTTCGAACTGTCTGCTATCCTAAAGTCACATTCGACTGGCTCTGGCTGAGATGGAGTTGATTTTCTCCACAGCAGTCTCTGCGGTGCTGTGTTTTTAGATCATTGTTTAAAACAGCATTGATAACACACCAGACATACTAGCCAGATAAAAAAAAAAAAAAAAAAAACCAACAAAAAAACCCCACCACCCTGAATGGCCTTGAACCAAATCACTAAGCAAAAAGGATTTGAGATGCATGAAAATGCATTGATACAAACATTTACTTTGCACACTTACACAAAGAAATCATTCAAGCCCAGAGACCTGCCATTTTGACAGGTATGGTAGAGCTGGAATGAGCACTCATATTTACACACATATGCATGTAAGTCAGAAAGGTTCTTCAGGTTTTATCTGTCTAGTTTTTAAAGTTCCATCCACAATTACACACACTTTGGAAGTGGGGAGGCGTGACAGAAATTCCAGTCCAAGGAATGCATAAATCCAGATAAAAGATTGCCAATTATTTTAATCAGCATAAGACTTCAAGTCTGAACACAAATTTCACCCTCAGTGTACATTCTTTTCTAAACCAGTAAAAACAGTCAGAACGACTGTTAGAGGCAGAAAATTCTAGTTTCAGTCCTGAAAAAAGTAGTACAAGCTACATTATATATTTATATACATTTTTCCAGAAAAAAAAAAAAACCAAACCAGGAAAAGTATTCTCCTAACAGCTGAAGCTGAACAGCAAGGGAGCCTCAGGTGTGATGAAAGCAATATACATCCTGCGAAATACTACTGGTATACCGCACCACATTTCAAGAACAGAATGACTTAATGAGAAATTATGGAAAAGTATAAAAGGAAAAAAATACATCACCTCTAACTTTTTCAAAAGTTGTTAGCTATTTATTTGATTGTTTTACTATGTTTGTATTTATTAGAGTGTGTGCATTTAGCACGTTGATACCAAAATTCAAATTTCTGAAAAACTCAGAAGCTGAAAAGTAGAATACCTTTTCCCTATGCACAGCATATCCTAAACTGTTTGAAAACTCGTAAATCTTTTCTAATTTAGAATTACTTTGACCTGTAAATTTTGGGTTAGGGGCAAAGGGGAGGTGCTGTTCTGTGTTTCTTACCCAGTATGTCCCTGGATTACGTATCACTGCTGAGTTCTTATGGGTACTGCCAGATGCAGAGATATAGGTTAACCTGCTCATGCTTGGACTCGAGTAAACAGACTGAGGTAGAACATTCTCTTTGCAAGGAGATTCCTGACAATGTGAAGGGCAAGTAAAGTCCATTTCAGATCTGGAAAAGAGATTCAAAATATGCCAGTATTAAAATATATATTTTTAATGCTGCTCTCAAGAAAATCAGTGTTACACATTACCTGTACTATTCTAAAAGTCAACTTAATTAGCTGTTCTGCTACATGCAGTCAGTAGGAATGAGAAATCAGTTCTCAATTAACCTTTACAAGTTCTGGCTTTGGTGCACATAAACCACATTTTCATTCTATATAGATCCACATAGGTAAAGCATCAGAGTACCACAACTGAACTCAGATGCCAAGGCCATAGAAACAACACAACTTATTAAAAGAGGCAAATCAATATACTTCTATCTAACTAGATTAAAAAGTCAAATGAAATAATTTAACTTCGCAGGCATCACACGTTAGTTTCCTATTCAGTGCTGAAATTCTCTTCATTTCAAATACCTGAAAACACAGGATCCCTCAGCACTTTGCTCAACAAGAAAAGCTGGCATGACAACAATTAAAGTCACCGACAATTTTAATTGGAAATCCTAATAGCTGTATTAGGATTTAGACTAATATACATACACAAGCCTGCAAAAATACATCTACTCCTGCACATATTAATTTCTGAGAAATGCCAGACAGCCTGTAATTTTAATAACACATGCAAACACAAACTGTACTTAAATACCAAACAATGAACTTAAAAGTTAAGTCAGGGAAATCAGTTGCCTCATCTTCTTATGAGACTGCCCACAACCATTAGCTACTGGCCATGTTTGTGTTTAAGACTACAGAATTAATGCAGTTGTAATCTTACGACACTTACTGTTATGGGAGCTCATTTAGGAAACATTGTTCTTTCAGTTGCTAAGGAAACCTTAAACCTTGGACACAAGTATGTATCAAAATATAAAACAGTCAAAGGCAATACAAATATTTCTACCCACCCTCTCCCACAACAAACAGTGATACAAATCAGAGAACCAAATGGAGCAAAATACTTCCAAGTTTAAAAAACACATCTTCATTTGTCTATAGAATGTCTAGCTTAGTGGACATTCTTAGCCTAATATATATAATTAAGTCTTCGGCTAATAAAGATCTTCTATCAATCTAGATCACAGTCAACATTCAAACTAATGTATGATCCCTCAATAATCCTCATGAAGCATTAATCCTTACCACCCGCACCAAGAAATTTACCCTGAAAATGCGGTTCCAGAAGTCTCACTAGGAGAAGAGTGAATCAGAGGTGAAGTTGAAGGTCTGAAGCTGTACTGCTCACCCTCCAGAGTTAATTCACATTCAGGTAGAATGGGTTTATGCTCTGGAAAACAAACAAAATTTAAGCACCATATATATTTATGAACAGGAAACAAGTTTACCGTCAAGAAAAGCTTTTGCAACAACTAATTGCATTTATATAGGTTTACTTACCAGGATTATTCTGGAAAGCTGGGGAGAGATTCTCAAAAGTTACACGTTTTGCATTCCCACCACGATGTGTACTGGCATCCTTGTTTCTCTTCTCTATATTTTCCTTCCTCTCATCATTGCTCAATTTCTGCACAGGCTTGGCTGTTGTAGGACTTCCTGAGACATGTTTACTAGACTGCTTGGCAGGTTTTAAGTTGCTGAGGGATGGAGTATTTCTTGCACTTCCCTCCACCAAATCATTACATGGTTCAGGAACAGCATTTGCTGCTTGATATACTGTTTTTCCATCTTCCCCTGTACAACATGTATTAGTGAGATTGCTGTGGTAAGCAAGCAGATTTCGCTGTGCCACTTCCACTTTTGCTGCTGAAGGAATTCCACATGTGTGGGCTTCATTTCCATTAAGTGTCTCTGATCTACTATCAGCATTCATTGACTGTAAATGTTTACTGTTTACCAAATCTGACAACTTTTCTGAATATTGAACATTATCTGCAATTACGTCTCCGTGGCTGGGAATACCAGACAGACTAGAAAAATTCTGACTGTCACTTTCTTCATTAAAATAATCAAGCAATCGCTTCTCTATTCCTTGCTGTTCGCTATGATTATTCACCAAGTCTTCTGCAAGAGCATCCTTATGTTTACCTTTACCCAGTAAAAAGGTGTCAGATGTAAGGTTCTGGACAGATGCTTCATGTTTCACAATACTCTCGTATTCACTTTCACATTTGTTCTCATCTGTTTTTCTGAGGTATTTTTCCACATCAAATGCACCATTTTCCTCATTGCTGGATAATACCTCATTAGCAGAGAGTTCAGCCTCTTTAACAACTCCAGGAAGGACATGCGTCCTTTTACTTTTATTGGAGAGTGCCATCATCATAGCAGCTAGCTGGGAAGGTTCAGCACTGGAGGAAGCATTAGCAATAGCATTTGCAATTGTGCTGATACTCAAGACAGAGTCAGAATGATTAGACACACCATCCCCAAACTTGCCTTTCTGAATTCCATCCTACAACAAAACAAAATGAGTTAAGCACCACAGTAAGAAAATTTTTGTTTAGTGTTTTGTTTCTTGTTTGCATTTCAGGATATGGCAATGTATTAACATTCTTCACTGATGCAGTTTTAAACACCTGTCTAGAAGGAACACTGCAATAGACATTATTCTCATTGTCCTGATTTTTAAAACCTACTTCACAAAGGCTTTTCTAGGTTAAATAAGTATTGCCTACTAGGAAGCCCTAGTTCCTGAGAAACTTTTAAAATCCTAAAATGCTTTATTTAGTTCAGTTGAAAGAACTGGGAGTAAATTCCCGTCAGGGACAAATAGCAGAGAAGTTACCATGACCAAATATACAGTAACTTCCCAATTAACTTTAAATCATCTGCCTCTATAGAGAGAAGACACAGTTATTCCTACAGCTTTTTCTATCACTCAAGTCGGATTTCTTCTTTAGTTTTCACATTGGCTATTCTTAGCAAAGGGCATGGAGCAGGTAGACAGTTATGTCCAGAGTCCAGTTTCTGTCCCTCTCTCAGATGGACACAGACTCAGGGAGAATTGAAAACACCTGTCCTCCTGTAGCTATGCATGCATGACTTCACAACATCCTCATTAGAGGAGAGACAAAGCAGGGAGCAGACACCTACACCATGACTGGACTGAAAACAAGCTGAACTGCTGGGCTCAAAGGGTACAGCAACAGCACCAAGTCCATCAGGAGGCCAGTCACTCACTGGTGGAGTATCTGGGGATCAAGACAGGGGCCAGTACTGTTCAACAACTTCATTAATGATGTGCATGATCGGGCAGAGTGCACCTTCAGCAAGTTCCATCATCACACAAAATTGGGAAGTGTGGCTGACATGCCAGGAGAGTCAGCTGTCTTACAGAGAGACCTCAACAGGACAGAAAGATGGGCTGAGAAGTTCAAAGGGAAGTGCCAAGACCAGTGCCTAAGAAGGAATAACCCCAGGCCCCTGTACAAGTGCTGGACCGACCAGCTGGAAAGCAGCTTGGCAGAAAGGGACTTGAGGGTCCTGGTACACAGGAAGTTGAACACAAGCCAGGCAAAGAAGCTCAACAGCATCCTGGCTTGCATTAGGAGGAGCACTGCCAGCAGGCTTAGGGAAGTGACACAGGCAGGTAACGTAGGCATCAAGGGCTACCAGACTAAAAAGACACTATTTACAGACTTGCACCAGTTTCATAATCTTAAATTCTAACAACTAAAAAACCTTATTCCAATGCTAAAGATAAGTTGTTTCATTAAAAAATAGAAGACACAGATGAAATTCAGAAACTTGATCACAAAACAGCCTACAAATCTCTGAAAAACTATGGGGTGATAGACTGAACAATTCCAAAAGTGAAGTTAGAAGAAAAAGGAAAATGAGATTGTGAAAGTAACACCTGACTTACTACAGGATCATACCATTCTAATGAAACTACCCTAAGAAACTGGCACCTACTAGGATTCAAATGATCAATATAAAAAGAAGTGAGCTGATATGAAAATATAAATTTAGCTGTATTCAAAGAAACAGTAATAACTGGAGTGATTTGAATTTTGTTTCAATTCGTAGTAGCACTTTAAAGAAGAATACAAGAGAAATACCTTTGCTTTACTTTTGGTAGCAGCTTCTGTATTAATGTTCTCATGTATTTCAGAAGCAGAATCCACCCTATGCCCTGAACCTTCAGAGCTGGTAAAATTTGCACGTTCTTTTGTTTGTGCTTCTAAGTCATCTAACAACAAAAACATCAACAAAAAAAGGCATTAATTTACAGTAAGGAAATTGTCTAAAAACCTGAATTCTTGGGATACACATGCTTCCTTAATGCCCCACAAAAAAAGGAGCTGTTCCATAACTACCTGAAAACACCTCCTCAGACAAATGTGAAATCCCTTGGCCGATGTCACCTCCTGATGAATCAGATTGCCTCAGCAAAGAAACAGGCGGCCTTTTCTTCGGGGACGTAATATAGTAACCAAAAGACGGCTATAAAAAAAACATCCCAGAATACAGCATGAGTAAATTTAGTAATTAACAAATTGGTTCAATGCACTTGCAAAGTAGTTTTGGCCCACAGTGCTTGCTTGATATACCTCTCATACCACTAAGAAATAACATGTGTGTCCTAGCATTGCAAATGCCTAATCTAAACACATACATTCTGCATTTCTCCTACATACATAAAATAAACTAACAACTGGCACTGCTGAACCCCAGCTTGTGACTAAGTACCACACAGCTGTTTGCTCATTCCCCACCTCCTCCCGACAGAAAGAACTGGAAAGAACAGGTGAACCTCGTGGGTTGAGATAAGAACAGCTTAATAACTGACAAGATATAAATTATAACTATAATACTGGTAATGAAAAGGAAGGAGAGGGGAATAGCACCCAAGAGAAACAAGCGGTGCACAGCACAATTGCTCACTGGCCACAGACCAGCACCCAGTCTGTCCCTGAACAGTGATCCATGGTGCCAGCCAGCTCCCCCCAGCTTAGAGACTGAGCAGGATGTTCTGTGATACAGAATACCCTCTTGGACAGTTTGGCTCAGCTGTCCTGGCCGTGCCCCCTCCCAGCTTCTTGTGCACCTGCTTTGCTGGCAGTGCAT
Organism: Hirundo rustica; assembly: GCF_015227805.2. Taxonomy (NCBI): domain Eukaryota; kingdom Metazoa; phylum Chordata; class Aves; order Passeriformes; family Hirundinidae; genus Hirundo; species Hirundo rustica. The sequence continues at coordinate 53,900,439 of NC_053450.1, read as the reverse complement.
GAGACACTCCAAAGTCCTTGATTTAGAGTAAGCACTACTTAGCAACAACCAAAACATCAGTGTGTTATCAACGTTTTTCTCATACTAACTCCAAAACACAGCACTGTACTACCTGCTACAAATAAAACTAACTCTATCCCAACTGAAACCAAGACACAACTTACTTATACCAGTTACTCAAAATAAAGAAAAAAGTACATATGCTCACTTCATCTCTGCCTGAAGGCTTGGTCTGCCACTAAGCCTTGGAATGCTTAGGACAGACTCTAACTCTGCCAGCTCCAACAATTCCTCGTGACACAAGTGAATTACACAAGCATGTGTGATTTCTTCCCATTGTACACACTTCCCCATGTTTATTTTTTTTTAATCTGAAACACAGATGAGATCCTGTCTACCAAGAGCGGAAGAGAGAAGTGCCAGGTATCCAACGATGCAAGAAGTATACAGATGTTGGTAAGTCAGAATCTAGATGATGACATTTTTACGGAAGTTGGGCATTGCCCAGATATCACCTCAACTATCAACAGCCATTCAGAGATGCCCTCATTGCTCAAATACCCTTGTCTGAGCAGCACTTCACTCAACTCTAGATAATTTGCTGGGACCTCCAACATGCCTCCTGTATATGGTGTACTTTTCTCCCTCTAATCCTACGTATAATTATTTCCCGACCAAAAGGCAAAGATCAACATTCAACAATAACAGCAACCAGCACTTCAAATCAGAAATTTCAGCAGGAAACTAGCCAACCCACACCTGTAGCACACAGAGAATTTCCTTCCTAAATTAACTTGGAAAATTAATTCTGAAAAGCAACTGGTTACAAAATACCAAAACTAGTGCTAGTTGTTGCTTGTCTTGTCTTTTTGTTGTTTCTCAGTATTAACATTTAGATACATACCCGTTTCACATCACTGCCTCCACCCAGACATCCAAGAGCCTCTGATCTCTGACCAAAGAACTCCCCCAAAGACAAACGTAAATAGCTGGCATCTTTATGAAGATCGGTTGTTCTCTGCAGAATGAAGCTATTAGCAGATTTCCACGAGGTATTTGCTAATTCAGATGCATTTGGACTGCCTAGCTTTCCTGCCTGCAGACAAAGAGATTTCAGAGGTTGCAACTTGTAAATAAATTAGAAAACTATTTCGTTTACATTGAGGTTATTAGTTACCTGCACAAGCCTGTGTGCTTTCTCAAATTCTTCCTGGTCTTTTGCAATCACAGCTGCTGCTTCAGCTTAAAACCAAAGAGAGCATTTATTAAAATAAGACAAAAATTACTAAGTACTGTCATCATTAAACTCAATTTGATGCAAAGTTATTGCACATATAATTCTGGACCTGAGACAGTCTGACAGACACACTAGGAGTTTTTCAATCCCTTCTCAGTGAGAAAAGTTGTATGAAATTAGTTTTAAAGGAGCACTTGCTGGATCTTTAGAAACCAAAGTAAAATCAGCATTTAGTGGTAAATAAAGAAAGTTTCTAACAGCCTTAGCCCCAAGCTAAACTGTAACTTTTTATAGGTTATGATACCCATACTAGTTAGAACCAACCACCACATGGCTAACTTGGATCAAACCTTTACTATACTTGGGGTTGAACATTTTTTCCATCAAGGTGGTACCTTTGAACTGGACCAAAAGAAAGATACTGCCTAGTACCAGTTCATGAAAAACCCATGCAAATTAACAGGCCAAATAACTCAATCTTCAATCTTGAATTCAAATGCCTGCACTATTTTCACAATTACCATCTAAAGAACAACTAACACTTAAGAATCCCTTCACCAAAATGTTGTGAAAAACCGATCAAAATATACTACTCTACCACTTGATCGCAATATTAATGTATCATTAAGCTCATTAAAACTTAAAAAATACATGGCCTTGTACACAGAATATCCCTAGGCATAGAGGGCACAGGGCAAAAGCCGAGAATGGAAGCAAACTTGTAAGGTATTGTCCATAAAATTACCCACAGGAAGTTGCAATACATACTCTGAGGAAAGAAACAAAGTTGGAATACATCTTTATTGAGCAGTCTAAGTTTATCTCCTAAAGGCAACCTGGCACTATCAATGACACATTGTTATATTCAGTTGAACTCTCAGTCAGTAGCAGTTCTTTATCATCTATACGAGCCCTACAGCCTCCAGAGACTTTCTGAACCACCCAACACCACCAAGTGAGCACTCCTGCACTATTCCATACAAGAACACACCATGTACAGTTTGCTGACAGAGAAACATGTCATAAATGAAACTCCAAAGAATCAAATTAACATGTCCTTCATGTCCTTACAAATAAAATTTCTTCAGCTGTCAAACACCACTGCAGACAGACAAGCACACTAGCAGCCAAAAAAATCACAACCACATGGACTCTGTCAGTGTGTTATCATCTACCATGCAAAGAGGTAAACTCGTTGACCTGAAAGCAGAAGTGTTTAAAAAAATCTATCAGGTGAAAAAACCTAAGTAGCCTTGGAAAAATTTAAAACAGTTAAATATTCTAATCACTCAACAACTCAAGTCTAAGATTCAGAAGGTGTCTGAAATATAATGGCTTTTGCAAAATCATGGAAGAGTTCTATGTTACTGACACAGTAGATTGCAAAGTGTCTCCCAAATGATATGCTATTTACTTGAACCATCAGAAAACCACTACAGCATTGAAAAACATTATTTCAACAACTCAACCCTGTCTGATCACTCATTCAAAATAAACAGCGTTAGACAGCATTTGCTTTGAAAGAAAGAACCACCTTGAGTGGACCACGGACATCTTGAGAATGCATTAGCCCGTCTATATGTCAGCTTTAGAAACTAGAAGAAATTAGGAGAAATGCTGTTGCACACACTGCTTGAATGTCTTGTGAATCACATGAGCAGATGACATTTTGGCATTAAGGAATCAATTTATCTATGGTACTACAAGTGCATTATCCAAGCCTGTATGACAAATGCACAGGCTCTCATGAAGATCAGTCTGACACAGCTTAAGGACAATAAACAACTTTTTAAGTAAACAGAGGTTCAAAAAGCCTGGAATTCAAGCCTAAAGTCTCTCAGTAAGCTCCAATATTTTTCAGTACCACTACCATTTTTTCAGCATCAAGACATTCCCAAGGGACTTCACAAAAATATCAGCAGCTAGCCAATTCAATACTTTCAAGTCTCTCATATTTTGAGAATCAAATTCTATTTGATTTTGTAGTAATTCCTCATTGATAATTATTTCCTTTCTTATAAGCATCATGCAGCACAAAATTACTCTTCTCATTCTCTAACAAGAAAAGATAACAACCACTAAAGTCCAAAGGGAAAAACTGTCAAAGTGAGAGGAATTGCTTTAGCTCATACAATAGGTATCAATGGCAAATGTTAGAATGTTATTTCTTTTGTTTTAAAACACTCCTTATGGGAAGAGTAGGAACCACAGAAAGAACCTGGAACTATAAATAATGATATAATATCATTACAGACTACTATCAGCATCAGCTTTCAAATAATTTTTAGTATCTAAAACCTGGAGGCTTTGCAACACCAAATACTGATTTGTTGAAGTAAAAAAAAAAAAAAAAAAAGAAAAAAAAGTTTACTTAACATTACAGACAACAAGAGTTAAGTAAAAAAGGGGATTACATACAGCCAGTAATGAACTCCTCATTTCTTTCAACATCTTCAGACATATTTAAATCTTGTTGTTCATCAAATGCAGTATAATATGCAAGATCAGTCACCCATTTGCCCTCCTCATTTTGATAGACAACGCTGTGTGGTAAATCACCTAAAAAAGATACATCAAATGCTACATTATGGATTAAAATAAAAAGGGATATGGCAAAAGTTGCTGCAAGCTCAGGTTGCTGCAACTGTAAGCTTAAACCTGGTTCATCAGCAAATAAGTAAATTAAGTGTAACATAAAACAATCAAGTCAGAATTAATTCATGCTACCTTGGTTTTTATTATCAACTCCTACAACTAAATAAAAATGCCTAGCTTACAATTTTATTTCTTTTTCCGTGCAACGGTCACAATTGCATAGACAGATTTAATGTAAAGAGGCCAGATGTAAAGCCTCCTACCTTTGTCTGTTGCAGCTAGACTTAAGTTCTCACAGCTGTCCCCAGCTGGAGACAGGTAAGTATCAGGAAGACCGACTTTACACTGAGTTGCATCTGCCTGAGGTGCATTTGCATTAAGAACTTCAGGAGTGGTGTCATGTCCCAAAAATCCTCTTGGTGTGTGCAGCACTTCTGCATCAGAAGCAGCAGCCTGATGGACAGAGGACTCTACTGCTTGCTTTGGAAGGACTTCTGAGACATCAGCTTTATGGCTGTCCATGCACTGGAGATACCGGGAATCTAATTGCAGCTCAGCAGCTGTGCGGGAATCCAGCACGCCCCCAGCAGTCATGGAATTCTTTGAAAACAGTAATCATTTGAAAAGTGTCAGAAGCACAGTTTTTAACAGCATGTACTAAAAGTTCTAGATACAAAATAGTCCAATCTGACTATGTTTGAAAAACACACCTAAAACCAAAGGGTATTATTAATTTTTTGTAAAGGAAGGTTGGGTGGTTAGCTAAAGATCTAACAAGTTTTCAAACATGCTGCCATCATCCCAAGGCATCACTACTGCAGTCTTACTCTACATGAATAATAGGAATGTAAATGGCAATTTCATACCATTTGCTCTACTGCTCTGGGCAGCATTCCTCTTTGCACAGGACATCCAGTTATCCCTTCATTTTGTGAATCTTCATCACTAGCATTTCCAGAATCTATTCCAGTCACAGCCCCATAACTAGCAGAATCCCAAAAGTTCTCCTTTAAACAAAAAATATAAAATATTTAGGCTCCACTAGAATAGATATACAAAAAGAAACAAACAAACACTACAGGGCATTTTAGAATGTTAAAAAGTTCTCTAGTATAAAAGAGATTAATGATACTTTGTTCACTCATATGACATTGCCATAGTCAGCACCTCTAGTTAGCCTCTACCACCAAGTTCCTGGCTATGCCAATCCATGGATGTGCCTGCAAGGGCATGAAGAGCAAGAAGATGGGAAAATTTCTTATTCCTACTACATCCTCTCATTCACTTTAACATGGGTGCTGTGTTATTCTCCTTTCTCTTCTGGCTGACCCATTGTTGGATGAGGGCTCCAAATCAGACCCAGAGCCCTTTGTACTTACCCTACTGTCTATCTACAAGGTTGTGAAACAGGGACATCTTGCATAGAGAAACCCTGAGAGCAGAGCTCTGTTATTCTCGCTCTTAAAACCACTTATCCCTTCCTTCAAGCACTGCTGTAACAAATTGCAGCCTATCCAGACTACTTGTGCAGGGTTAACATCACTCCCCAGACAGCCTGGAAACTCTGATGTCAGTTGGGAAATTTCTGAAATTTCAGGAACTGCAGTTTAACTGTTTAAATCAATCACACTCTTCCACTCTGGTCAAGCATGAGACTGCCAGGATCACATCGACCGTTTCAAAGCCAAGAAAATGGAAAGGCACTTAATCCCTGGCAACCTGTTTGGAATGCAGCTAACTTGCTCCAAGGCAAACCACAAGCCAGCCTGTTGCTGCCCTACATTTAACAATTATTTAAGTGAATTATTGACTCTCCTGGAAAGACAAGTCTCTGTGTTGCTATACACTTAATAACACCTTGGACATGGCTATCCAAGATGAAAAAAAAAGTGATTAGAAAGATTATTTATAAACTCGTTGCATAATAAAAAAGAAGAGCCAGCATGTTGCTTTAGTAACTATAGAAAAAAAAATTAAACAAACAAACAAAAAAGTTAAAAAAACTAAGTCTGTTTAAGAATATCAACAAATACAATCACTGAAAGTTTAACATGTTTAAGAGCCTTTGGGCACACTGAGCTTTGAACTTTAAACCTACTTGTAATACGACATCTTCGGAAAGCTTCAGCACTGCACAGGATTCTGAGAGTTCCTGCAGGCTGGTGTCTCTTCTTATCATTTCTGGTTGTATCAGCTGCTCAAAATACGCTTCTAGCTGGTTATCAAAGAATTCTTCATCATCAATATCATCATCTATGAAAAGAGAAGAAAATATCCTTTTCACTTTTAACAGACATTTTATATCCCCTGAAATACTATCAAAACAATTCCATAATTTACATTGAATACTGAATTGCGTGATAAAAATAAAAAGAGCAGCTAGCTGCACCAATACTGGAACCCTGAACAGGCAAATATTTCCAACTAACAGCTACCAGCTCCTCAGAGGGCAATTAAAAGTAACTTCATTCCTCTTGAGTGGGAAAAAAAAAAACCCCACAGTATTTCTACTCAGCTAACTATTAACTTAACTTTTATATGCTTAACTCTCAAGTGAAGTTATGCAACAAGAAAGAACAAAACAACTTCCAAAGACAGTCATGATATATGTAGATGCCATGGGAGAAATGCAGTAGCCCTACTTTACAGCAAGGGTACTTTATCTCACACAGTAAATCTATTGATCACTCTGCCTTCTTTATTGGTACATCCAAGAATGTGCCCTGTCATCCTTCATGTCATGGGCAGTCAGCTGCATTAAAGAAGAAGAGTATGTTTGTCCGTCTGCAGCAGCTACTGGAAGGGCACAAAAAGTTCAAAACTCAGTGACACAGAACTCATGCTCTCACCTTTATGCCTGCAGGTAAACTAGACTTCCAACTTGGATGTCACCTCACACATGCAGCACCTAAAGAGAGCTGAACTCAAACTCAAGTAAAAGTCCTTTCTAACTGCACGGATGTGCTCTTCACCACAGCATTTCATCTCTACTAACCTAAACTGAAAATGTAGGTAGAGTTACCACTTTATTAAGTCAATGCTCATGCTGCCACCCATATCTTTGATTCACAGTAACTGAGGACTGTTGTTTAATTTTTTAGATTAAAAATCCAATTGTCATCTTCTCTGATAAATTCCACAACCACCTACTCCTACAATTTAGAAATGGTCAGTTTTCCAAAGAATAGTTTTCTTTAATATTGTTATACTGCTTTTTTATCAAGCACAATCCCAGTAAAACAGAATCTTTTTTTCTCAAGTATGCAATAACATTGAGTCAGAATTACAGACTCAGCTACCAAGAGTTATAAACACACCTACCTGTGCAATCTTCATCTGAGCTTAGAAGAGATGAGAGTTTCTCATTCTCCAAAAAACTTGAAAGGCTATTGCTAAGATGAACACTTGACATAGCACCATCTATCAGCTTTTCAGGAGATTCAGCTGCACCAACCTGTGAAAAGCACCCATAAAGAAATGTTTCTAGAAATCACTAACTATTGTATGAATTCAGTTAACAAAAAAAAATTAATGAGGTTAATAATATTGCCAAACTCTGCACACACTTTTTTTACTTATCCCAGGAAACACTCTAGTTCCAATGCACTTTGCCTGCTAGATTCCAGAACTGATGCATGCAAGTGACATGGGAATCATAAAAAGGGAAGAGCAAAAAAGCATCCAAAGGACATCAAATTTAGGAGACCTCAAAATGAAGAAGTGAAATGTTGCATTAAAGAGTTTACACTTGAAAAAACTGTTCTCCATCATTCATTGAGCTGCAATCCCAACTTAAATGTACAAAGACATCTCTCAATAGTTTCTTATGCTGTTAAAACCAAACTTCTTCAGAAACTGTACACACAGATCCGGCCTTTGTTGGAAATTTCTCCAAATGAGCACACTGAATTACCCAAAAAGTAATATCTCAGCTGAATCTAGCTAACACCAAATACTCTATCTTTCCTATAGCTGCATGATTTTTAAAAACAGCATGATGTTATGTCTGGTATGGGCTTAGTCTCACATTCTTTGTGATGAACAGATCACCTTTGACACACAACAAAAAAACATCAGAAGGTAAAGATTTTGAAAGGAAAATGAATTATGGTTTTCAGAAGACAGCCTGCAAGCATTCAGCTGCAACTCACTGACCTCTGTGGCCCCTACAAAAATCAAATGACAGAAGACTAAACCAAAATACCAGCTGACACATTAAGGAGTATGTATTGGACAGCATTTGGCTGCAGCCTGATGCATGTTTTCTACAAGGAACAAGAGACCTCCCATTCCTGACTGCATTGTATCTCTGTGCCCAAAACTGTAAGCATCTCTAAGTCAGTAGATAAAAACGGGTGAAGCATAACCCTACTTGTGGCAGCTATTTGCTGCCCTGGATTGTCTACTCCAATTTCCAAAAGCACTACAAAAAATTCCTCAAAAGATGCTTCACTAAGACAGACTACAACTGGGATAAAATGCAAGGTCCTTACACTGACAAAGAACTACAAGACAGTGGAGGATAGGAGCAAACAACAATTTTCACAACTGCAGAAGATTACATGGAGTCATGCTCATGCAGTACTAATTACATGATCTGCAAAGTGAAGGCAAAGTGAGTCATACCAGCACCTTTATAAACATCAGGTATACACAATATAAGATTAAAAATACCATTCCTCCCCTCCTCCTCGCACAGAATTAAATCTGTTAGAGGATTAATGTTAGAAAACATTTAATTTCACTGTATTTGGAAAAGCTTTTACCTTGCTGTTCTTAATGTCTGGGAGAAAACCTACTCCAGTTGGCAAATCTGAAAGATAAAGTGATGTAAGCAGTATTTTAGTAGTACAACATGAGAACATAACAAGTGCTGACTATTCTCTAAGGTTAAATTGAGCCTCTGGAAGGTCTTGGTGTATACCACAGAAATATCCCAAACATACAGACTACCACAACACTAAACCTTATATGTGCTTATGACAATGATCTAAACAATCTTGTTAAAAAGGCAGAGCTTCACCAGGGCTAGAACTCTAAAAATGATGAAAGATATTTACTGCCTTAAGGCAGCACAAGAAAGCAAGGAGTCCCAGTTTGTAGTAGGAGAAGGAGGAACAAATGTTCTGTTCCACTGCTGCATTTCACCTACTGGACCAATTCTTGTTTTGGATCGTTTTAAGCAGCTTCCACTTGTCTGTGTGTTATATCCACACTTAATCCAGTTGCAAGCCCCACATGACAGAACAGTTTAGACTTGCACACACAGATTTTAGCAAAAAAGGTTTGTAATTCTTCAGTAATAGGTGTGAATAAAAGAATTTCCAAACAAAAATTTCCAAGTTAAAATCAAGTAACCAAATCTGACGGGCCACTATCAAGCCCAAACACTGGGCAGTCTCAACTTTCCAAAGCATCACCATTTTGTTGCCAGTTACTGCCGCTTGCTCACGACCACATTATCAAAGCCAACACTTCCCTATTAGAAGTGACTTTCTATAAGGTTCTATTTATATTACAGGTCACAGTACTTTCTAATTGAACATGTCATCTGTCAAAATTATTAATACTTCACTAAAACCCATACAAATACTCAAAGCTTGGAAAAGGATAATGTCTAAAAGCATGTATTTATTAACTGTATTTACTGAACTTTAAGGGACAAGCAGAATATATTCACAAAACTGGCATTAGCAAAAACCCCAGGCAAGCTTAATATCAGTAGCCATGCTATTAAAATAAGTTTGGGATTATTCTTTTGCTTCCACTACTCCACCCAGACTTCAGAAAAAGTACAGTTTTCACAGCAAGTATTCAAAACCATTTTTTCATGCATACCCTCTCTAGAAGAGTATGCTTCCAACACCTACAGCAGCAATTAGACACCTGTTGCAGGTTGGAATAGGGCAAGAGAAGAGATGCTAGTTAAAATACAACCTTGCAGCCTTACACCTATTGAAATAGAAGGGGTAGAGAACAAGCTACATAGACTTCTTCCACAAAGTTCCTGGAACTAAGTCAGATTACTACTAGCATTCTATTTATGGTACTATATAGCAAACACTATTTTCCCCAACTTGCTGTATAGCTTTGTACTGTGAGGAGAAGTCCAAAAATATGTCAACCACAAGCTTTCTGTTTTCAGTTTGCTCAAATCCAAGAGATTTTTTTTTAATACTCATTTGTAATCTGCCATAAACCAGTGAAAGGGTCAAAAGAAGATATCTGTAGCATAAAAAGCTAATTACAGTGACAAAAGGGACACGTTTTTTCTCAAAATTTAATACCTTCCAATCTCTCAAGTGGCAAAACTTCACGTAAGGTACCTTGACCATGATTTGAATGTTCAAGGACATTCTGAGCTTGCTCTCCATATACTGAGTGGGATTCTTTCAAATTAACACAAGGTGGCTGAGGCTCTTCAATTTGCGTAGCAATTTCCCTAAAAAGAGAATTATTTCAATGAAAAATCAGTGAGCAACACAGACCATCATCTCTCGTGATAAAGGTTTGATAAATTCTCCAATTGCTTTGTCTCAGCCAGTTGTTTCCAATAAAGGATAGATTCTAGAGACCTATCATTTTACAATAAAAGAATATATATCACAATTACAAGGACTTCAGTTTCACAATCAAAATTGTGAAACAAATAATGATATTTCATGCAAAATATGCCTCTCTACCTATTCCTTTCATTTCCATAAAAAGCGGAAAAAGTATAAGGACAAAAGGGTCTACTCTGGCCAAATTCCATGATCCATTTCAGACCAAGTCAAACACTAAACAAGATTTCAAGAAGTCCACAATATCACCAAGCCTTTTGTTACACTAAATAAGGAACCGAATCATAAAGAACATGAATTACTGAAATTGCATGTAGTTAAACAACAGCTTTTGTAATTATGCAGGAAAGTTATCCTTCACTTCTGGTTTTACAGAACGTTCACACAGGCTTATAAACTAATCATGCCAGACGTTAAAATTTCATACTTTTGCTTCAATATTTTAAATAAATAAATGGAACTAACATCTGAAAGCCTAAAACACAACTATTCCACCTTCTGTGTTTTGTTTTCTTATTCGAGCACAATCAAGACACTGACTCCCTCTCAAATCTTACATTCTTTGTTTTGATTGGGGCATACTGCCTAGAGGGCAATTTTATCAGTGAGAAAGGCACACAGCGCAGTTTCTGTCACAGCAGGAGCACATTTGGCCTTGGTTACAATAACCTGTGCAACAGCTTCCAACACTTCCACCACTAGCAAAGCTTTCTCAAGTGTATCACTAACACTAATTATTTCCTACAAAACACCAATCACCGAAGCTACAAGGAAGGCAAATTTAATAGAAACTGTAGCTCCTTTCTGTATGCAAACTGCTTGATACTTATTCAAAACACATTTATATCAGTGCAAAATGCTTTTCACACACATGACATGAACCAGAAACATCAGCTTAATTCTAGATTATGTAAAGCAAACTACGTAAATAAATACAGGCCACTTTCAGGTAAGTCAATTAAATAATCATGCTTAGGACATTTTTAATTAGTGTGACAACAAAACAAAACCTCGCAGTCTAGAAAACATCCCTTCTGAAGATTCATTCCTGTCATGTACACAAAGTCCAATTAGTCAATCAAACAGCAGAATGCTGCTCATGTAGGGCTGCACCAGGCTAAGTGGCATCACTGCAGAGGGTGCTTCCACGTAGAGCACTATTCCTCTTCAGAAAACATGAAGGAGCTGTTTTTGCAGGAAAAGCTGCCCAGGCTGCCAAACACGGTAAGTTAACAGGCCAATGCACTGCTGAGCTCTCCAGTTACTGCAGGCCATCAGTAAAAGCTGCTGTTTCCAACTCTGCAACTAAATTCTGAAATAATTAGCCATACAGTACATATTAATCTACATACTAACTTACTAGTATCCACATTTTAGGACAGAATTAGATTTTAACTACCTCACTTACATGTCATCATGAAAGCAGAGAGCAAATCTTTCCACTGGCTCAGGATGTGACTGACTGCTGTGAGGAGACCCTGAGAGAGGTGAATGTCTCCCTTCCAAATAGGATGCACAGTTATCAGGAAGCCTGTAAATGTGGAAAGGAAAAACACACATCAGAGTCATTCTAATATGCACTGCTCCTGTTTTCCAAAGAATTGGGGAAAAAAAAAAAACCCCTCATATTAATGACTACTTATTTCCTGTAAGTTAACTTATTTCAATATTTTAGCTAATCTGTATTTACAGCTACATATATGTATCCTGAATGCTCCTCTCCAGTCTTCTGTAGCTCTTTAGAGAAACACCACATTACAGTTTTTAGTGGCTAGTGGTGTCCTTCTGGAACACACACTTCTGGAAAGACAGGGTATTAAAGTCTCATCTTACTCGTTGTTAAGTAACAGGAAAACAGTTAAGCCCAAAGGCTTCAAATTGTTACTCTTTGCTCTACTCCTTTCTGGGCAGGTTTTAATTCTTATACATAACACTAGCTCTTACACTTTCTAAAAGGATACACGTAAGTTCAGTGAACAGTTAACTGAGAACACACATGTAAAAAATACATTATTCTCTACACAGCCTCAAACTCGAGCATAGTAAGCTGAAGAGCTGAGCTAAAAGAGGCTCAACTGTTACAGTCTCAAAATTAAATTACTTTTGAAGAGCAATTTTTGCAAATGTTAAGTATTGTACTAGTTACAAATTAAATGCAAATTTTACACTGGTAGTACAGACAATCCTATGTTTGCTGATTACTGATATACCGACTGGTAAACAGTCAAATTTATCACAGACCAAGTAATAGGTGAAATTAATTTTTGCTCTCCAGAGTTAAATGCTTCAAGTGTTTTTTTTATATTACTGAGTGGCACTTACTGAGACCCTCACCTGTTGTCACCGCCCGCTTCGCTCCTGGCAACGGTGGAGGCCGCCACAGGTAAGCCCGGGTTGGAGGAGACGGTGACATTCTCAAAGACGACACTGGCGCTGCTGTTCAAGGAATGGCCCAAGTAGCTGGGGAACGTCTCGTCGGCGATATTCCTGAAGTCTTCCATCACCCCGCGCACGCTGCCCGGAACAGCACTCGGCCCGGCAACACCATCAGCCCCGGTCGGGCAGCATCTGCAAGCAGGATCCAAACAGCTTCACACTTACACAAGGCAATGCGCTTTACTCACACATCACTGCCAGTATTCCTGGGCAATCAGCCCGCTTTATCCACAAACGTGCTCAAGAACCATTCCCAGCGCTCTCCCACCAAGACTTCTGGGGGACTTTCACAGCCCTCTCGGAGCGCCTAAAAAGAGCGGCGCTCCTGCGAGTGACAGAAGCGCCGCTGCGAGACGTGCCAACCTATATTTAGCCTTTAAAGCCGCCCGGACCGAGGCGGTCCGAGCCCGCCTTCCTCCCTCCGCGGCCCCTCCAGGGAGCACCTGAGGCGATACCAGCTCTGCGTGACCACGGGCCGCGGCGGGAACGCTCCGGCTGCTCACCGGCCACGCTCCGCCGCGCGGTTCAGGCGACGGGGGAGCGGCTGGATGCCGGCGACGGACGACCTTTTTGCCCAAGCAGGAGGGGGAGATGAGCTCTGCCCTTCCCGAGGGTCCCAGGAGCAGCAGGAGCGCCGGCGGACAAACGGACGGACGGACCGACCGCCAAAACTCGGGCCCCGCCCCGCGCCGCCGCCGCAGCGCCCCCCAGCGGCCGGGCGGGCACCGCTCGCTCCCCTGGCGCGCAACGGAAACGGCCGCGCGAGCGACCCGCCCCCCGCGCGGCCAGGGGCGCGTGCGCAGCCGCCCCGAGCGCGCCTCCAGAACTTCGGCGATCCCTCCCGCGCAGCCAATGGCAGCGCCCCTAGCGGCGACGGCGAGTGGCGGGCACGGCCCGAGGCGGGAGGAGAGGACGAGGGGAGCTTGGGGAGGGAGGGGCGGTGAGGACGCTGATTGGGCGATCCGCGCGAGGCACCGCCCAGCCCCGCCCCCGGCAGCGTCCCTGCGGCCGTTAGGCAGGAGTGGGGAGCGAGCGTTTCCTGAGGGCGCGGGCACGGGCGGTGTGGGGAAGGTGTCATCGGTGTGTTTGTCTCAGGTATTTGCTTTCAGGCCGGCCAGGCGTGGATCCCCCTACCAGTGAGTAGCTCTTCCAGGGAAAGGGCCTCTGAACATCCCGCCCCACCCTGCTGTCCCCCGTCCTGCCTAAAATTGAAAAAGAAAAAAAAAAAAAAAAAAAAAAGAAGCTCATTCGGATTAACTCATGTGACGTTGTTTATATTCCCGGCTTTGTTTCCTGTCCCGTTTTTGCCATCTGAATCGGTTAGATGAGGCTGAGAAACAATCGTTAAGGTCGGAAGGAAGCTCTGGAGATGGTCCAGTCCCACCCGCACACCAAGACAGGGTCACCTAGAGCAGGGGACTCACTCCGGTCGGGGTTTGAATGGCTCCAGTCACGGAGACTCCACGGCCTCCCTCCTGTGCCAGTGCCCTGCCACCCTCAGTGTAAAGTTCTTTCTCATGTTGAGGTGGAACTCCTTGCGTTCTAGTTTATGTACAGAACTTGGAAATTTTCATTTGCATGCTGAAGCATACGTGTCACTTTTTTTTTTTTTTTTTTTTTTTTTTTTTTTTAAGTAGAGGATGTGAGCAGGTGCCTTCCAAACACAAGTGTGTGTGTGTGCATGAGAACTTTAGATCTACATAAAATTCGGTGCTGTCCAGGATGTTTTCACAATGCATTTCTACAGTAGTATTCCTGGTATGGAGAGTGCAAAAATCTACGAGAGTGAAAATCCACGTTTATCATAATCAGGAATTCATACTAGTTCAAATATGTTCAAAACAAAAGCAAACAACAAAAGCAAAACCGCCAGAGACACAAACCACACACACACATAAACAAAGAAAACCACCGAAGCCATCTCATGGCTTCTACAAGGCCCAACCACTTCTAATCCTGGCAGTTCAAACTGAGATGTGCTCCAAGGACAGAAGCAGTAGAAGGGCTATTCTTTCAGAAGAAGGAGCAGAGTTTTAAAAAGTGCTGTATAAATTTAAAATATTGTGAGAACCTGCTGTAATTATCCCTTTCAAAGCCTTTCTATATTCTTCCCTCCTAGAGTACTGCTGCCTCTGTCCAAGGGTCCAGATCCTGCACAAAAGTACAGATCACAGGTTTGAGTCAAGGGAATAGAGGGAAGTATGAGTTTGAGGAAGCAGGGGTGGAAAGCCAGGGATGTGGATCGAAGGGTCGTGGTTTGGAGAGAGGTCAATACAAAAGAGCAGGCAGGAGGCAAGGCAGGCATCAGCCACACAACCAGCCTGAGTTCATTTGCTGAGGTTAAAGTAAGGTGTTCTAACATGACTTGTTTGCACTGAAACTTACAGCATGTTTCCATTAGTAAGAAGTGTGACTTGAATTAGGGTATCTAATAATAACACATGTTCATCACAAAGGAAAATAATGTGACCATGCTGAATAAACTATTAACAATGCACTACTAGAAGCTGCAAAAAATTGTCATTACTCTAACTGGTTAAACTCTGGCCTTTTCAAGGGTTAAGACAGGAATTCTGCAAATCGCTGAACACTTCAAAAGTATGTTCTTTTACTTGCATACCCAGAAAGAGTTTGTTCTGGTTTAGGAATGTTTCCCAGTTGTAATGGTGTTGGTTTTTTTATTATTATTAATTATTCATTCTCCCTCGGAGGAATAGTTACTTTCCACCCACCATTTAAGCATTATCTTTTAATCATGTAACATTTCTGATTACCATACAAAGTTGGCATAGTTTTGTGTTAACTTTTTCTGGCAAAGGGATAAAACTTGCTCTTTTTCCTTCCACACTTCTGTTCCAGTTGGCTGGAAAGTATCAGCAACCTCCCTCCACATGTTTAGCAAGAACATTATAACACCAATGTACCTCATGGGTTTTTAAATTAAAGCTTGATTCCTCAGAGAGAAATAAAGCAAGAAATGTGGTGAATCTGAGCAAATGAAGTCTTCAAAATACAAGTAAAATTCACAGGAACTTGTCACTTTGGAAAAACACAAGTTGACCTCTCCCTTACCTTCTAAGTAGTGACCTAGTCCACTAGGAAGCAGGGTAAGTCCATTTTGAAGCACATTGAAATACACTATTACACTTCGGGTTTCTGCTGCATAAAGGCTTCCTTCCTTCCTTCCTTCCTTCCTTCCTTCCTTCCTTCTTTCTTTCCTCCCCCCAGGATCTGCCCAACAAACTCAGCAATCCCGTCCTGTGCAGCAATGCTACTCCCAGGCAATACCATGCAGTCTTTGTCCAGCATTACCTTCCTCCTGCTGGTCTTGCACCACTCTGAGTCAGTGCCAACACACTGCTCCACAGCACAGCTGATGTTCCTGTGCTGACACATCAGAAAAGCCATCTTTCAGGCCAGCACTTCCTTCAAAATGTCCCGTTTTAATTCAATCACTGGAAAAGAACTGGGAGGTATTGTGAAACCCAAGAGCTCTAACAGTCTCTGCAGACCTTCAGCACACCCAGGGGAAAAGCCAGAGGACACCT
Organism: Hirundo rustica; assembly: GCF_015227805.2. Lineage (NCBI taxonomy): Eukaryota > Metazoa > Chordata > Aves > Passeriformes > Hirundinidae > Hirundo > Hirundo rustica. Next base: position 53,884,060 of record NC_053450.1, on the reverse strand, counting down.
TGTGGCACAGGCCGGGAATATGCAGCTGCACATCAAGAATGGCACAAAAGCAGAGCTACGAGAATGGACACCTGGATCAAAAAAACACCTTCATCAAGAACCTATTAAAAAAGAAAAAAGCTTATTACAAAGGAAAAGCATACAAACACAGACTTTTCAGAACAAGTTTATTAGTCAACCACCATTATAAAATTTAAATATTTACACAGCAAGATGGAAAAATCTTAAGTAACCAAATGCTTCCAAATTATTCTGCTGCAGTATACACAGGAATGGCTTTGTTTCTTTAACAAGCTTATCCAACATCATTCTCCACTCACAAGTGTCTTGAAGGCATGTATAATTTTGAGAAGGTGTTTCACATGTAAATGCAGTATACAAAGAGAAAAATTAAAGATCATAGTAAACTGATTTCAAAAAGGAAGAAAAAAAAAAAAAAAGAAAAAAGGACAGGCACACAAAAGTCACCTACTCCATAAGAGCTCGTGGCTAATACTGTTTATATGTTGCCAAAATTCAAAGGGTACAAATTAAAATGGTCTTTGATACGGATAATACGTTCTAATTTTTTATTTTGCAAAACATGCATAAAGTTCCGACATTTTTTAAAAAGTCTTCTGTACCAGAGAAGGAATACAAAGGCAGCCAGAAATGCAAGCATTCACAAACACCAGAGTAAGGCCTTTGAGAATTTATTTAAAGTAACACATTAAACCCCTTCATTCTCAGGTAAAAGATTAAGAGGCCGAGACACACATCGTCTGCGAGGGTGAGGATACTGGAGGTTGGCAGTGTCAGCATCACAAGACTGTTCTATCAGAGGAGGAGGAGGAAGGAGCTGGGCATGACTGGACCATCTCGATCCAGCCCGTGGGGAATCCAGAGGGGGAAAGAAATACCTGAAACAATTAAGAAAGGAACAAAACACCAAAACAAAAAAACAAACAAAACAAAACAAAAAATTAAAAAAAATAAACAAAACAAGAAAAGAAGAGAAAGGTAGTAAATACAAGGAGAACCAAAGGGGAGAAAAGACATGCTGGAAAAAAAAAAGGCTTTAGTATATCCATGCCAAAACCAATAGAACATAATAGCAGAAATCAAGGCTTGTAATTCAAAACAAGACAAATCTGGAAACTCTTCTTTAAAGCAAAATAACAGCCTTTTCCACTGAAATTCATTGAAAATAATACCATAGTCAAAGCCCTAGTATACATTTTTACAAAAGAGTGGATTGCTTTGGAAGTCAAAAGGGTGGTATAGTACAGCTATTAACAGACTTTCATCCTCCCAGAATTTCTGTGATTTGTTAACAGCTTTCACTAATGCTTTGTTTGTGACACAAAATATACATTAAATATTATCAAAGTACATTTGCTGCATATGCAAATAATTCAGATTAACTTCAGAGCATTTCTAGAATAGACGTAAAAACATCAGTTTTTACATTAATGATATACATTTACAGAGAATAACTACTTTGAATGAAATACAGTCTTTGTATCTATTTACATATTTCTTCAAAATCCTCAGTGTAAATTCAAGATTCTTCGTGAATGCAAGAGCCAGAATTATGCCACTCCATGTCATTTTGCTGCTGTTTTTATTAGAACTTACCCGTAACACTTGTGCATTTTAGTATAACTATATTTTGTTTTCTATCTTGTTTACAATTCTGTGGACTTACATCAAAGAATAGCTATCAGTTTATTAATGAAATTATGAGACAATTAACAACAAGCTGCATTTTGGTTTATAATTCTGTATGCCTAAAGTGTTTGCATTTTTCAAGGATACTGTGTTTAGAGAATTTAAGTACTCCATGTAATTGTAATTATTACCATAGGAATGTACAAATATGTAACAGAAAAAGTACTTTTCTTAGGATGAAGGAAGTATGACAGTACTTACAAAACATTTATTTGAAGTCATACTAAAGAATATGAATGAAGCAACACCAAACTACTAAAAGCCATCATCTGTACAATAGTCAAAACAGTTTTCTTACTCCTTTAGAACACTTGCATATATATATTACAAAGCAGTTACAACCTTGTAATGTTCAGGAATCTTAATCAAATGCTGAACACTCTGAAATGCGAAACAAATTGGTTGTCAAAACAATTTTAATGAAAGTTATTGTAATGGTCATTTCCCTCCTCCCATCCCAATCAAGAACAAAAATTCTTGGTTTTAATAACGAACTATCTTTTAATTTGACAAGCTTTCAAAAATATGTTCTGATGGAAGTTTTGGGGTTCAGGTGGGTTGCTTATGTTTTTTTCCAAACAAGATGCCTCTCCAAATATTTTTCTATCGGGCTTTCCATCAGTATCAAACTGTGCAGGCTAGTACAAAAAACGCACCCAACGTGTTTTAAAAAGGCTTTTTCAACAGCATTTAGTAGTTAGCAGGCTGCTGGTGTCTTGGGAGAGATCAAACGGCGCTGGGGAAGGGAAAAAGGAGTTCGTTTTCCATTCCTGTGTGCATGCAACAAGCAGCAAAACACCAAAGTTACTCCAGTTAGCTTGGTATCAGCTCTGCTTTCTGTTAAAAAGGACATAATACAAATGGAGAATGGAAATTGTATCATAAATCTAGACACACAATTACATCAACATAATAATACAGCCCTACTGGTTTATTTCCTAACAATCTACATCACTGTTCTGAAATTTATTGAGCACAAATCCAGTTGGGCCATAGTGCTTTTATAATATTTTCCAGATCTGCCTATAGCTGTTCTCTGCTATAGCTGTTTTAAGTGTTTAAACATACAGATGTGAAACACAGCATGTACAGTCAGAGACAAAATAAGTTACGTGTAGGATACCTATTTAGTCAAACATCAATGCAAAAATCTTTATCAGCATGTTAACACTAACACAGAAGTTAGCAACTGTGTGTGTGCAATTCAGGCCAGTATCATTGCAAAAGAAAGCATGTAGTAAAGTGTGTATCTTTTATAATAAGGCTCAATCCTAGGACAAGACACCGTATGTCTGGAAATTCCACATCCACTGACTTAATTCTGGAAATAACATTGTGTTACAAATAGAAGGCAAGAATAATTTATTAAAAACCAAAACAAACCACCTTCCAAAACACAGAGCAATGAAGAGAGTAGAAATAAATGCTAGAAGTTTTGACAATGGCTTAGCACTGAGTTCAGGGACAGAAGAAGAGCTACCAGTGGGGTGGGGTTAGTCTTGGTGGCAGCACAGTCTTAGATAAGGAGATGGTGAAACCACACCCTATGCTAAAGAGCTCAAGACAGCCTGCATTTCCCCACAGGAGCCCAAGCAAATACAGCTACACAGCTCTGGATATACCATGTCCAAGGCAGGGCTGCATTTCATTTGCTACACTACAAGCAGAACCTGGAACCATGACCAACATCATTCTGCCCTTTCTTTTAGGGACTGGGCCCATCACCACCTCTTTCACTCCCATTTATCTTGTGAGGAAAACATGAAAATCCTTCTCTGTTCAACAGGGTTAGGGATCTTGAACTGCCATTCAGGATTGACTGCTGAAAGGGGAAGAGGGGGCAGGCTGGTGCTATTCTCCAAAAGCAAATTTTACTGATAAGCATTCCAAACTGAAACAAAAAAAACCCCACATGAGTAGCTGCACGTGGATGGAAAGGGAAACTATCCCAAGGCATTTGAAACAAAGGTGGCCACAAAACTTGGAAACTGCTGCTGTAGAATCTGGCCACATCTCACCCTTATATAGGACTCACAACTCTGCAGAGCTGATTGCACACACCGCAGCGTACAGATGCAAGACTCAGCATGTTTCTACGATTCAGTGTGCACAAATGAAAATGATTTTTCAGAAGAGGCAGTAAAATTTACCCACAACAGAGACTATTAAGGCATATTACCTGCAATATGAATGCCATATAAGGAAAATTTTAAAAACCACAAAACTTTTATTCAATAGACACTACACACCTGCAAAAACCAAGTGTTAAACTAACACTAACATTTGATTCTTGAAACCACATGTCATTAAGTAGCTTTTCTTCCTTCCCCTATTGTTACATTATCCCAGAGAAAACCAGAATTTGTTGCTGATATTTTTGCTTCACTTTTAAATACGTATCTAAAACAAAAGGGCAGTTACACACCAGTAGGATGAAGCTTCTCCTTTGAAACTATTTCAGAAATGTTGTTTTTAATAATATGAAAAGAAGATACCTATTTACATTGCTTATTTATACAGACTGATTCAGTACGACTTACTGCTTTGTTCATTGTCCTCTCAATACTGGCATAACAGACAAACCACAGAGCAAAACCAGAAAAGCTTATAGAAGTACTCATGCAATAAGTGACATTGCACTTTAAAACCATGTAAAACAAATATGAGAGCTAAATGAAATTAAGAAGATTCAGAGAAAAGACTTTTTACTGAAAATCAGTCTCTCTACTAATTAACCTACCTGCTGGCAGATGAACCATTTAGTGAATTTTGCAGACTTGTATTGGCTGAACCTAGAGAGGCATTAAAAATTCCCTGCTGAGAACTACCATTCACTGGACTCCCGTTACCTTTCAGTATACCAGTACATTTCCAGTTGTCCATGTAATTAGCTGCAAACACAGATATATAGAAACTGTTAGTTTCTCTTCTGAAGCTCAGCTTTCCCTACAAATAAACTTCAACTGCCCCACACCTGGTGTGAATCAGAACTGAACTTCAATACCAATATATAAATTCCAAACAGCTGAGAATCTGTCCCTTTAGCTGCCTGACATTCTCTGCCTGTCCATAATTTAAAACTCACTTTCCACTTATTACAATACTGAAGAACAAATGATAATGTGTAAGGTGACTGCCAGCAGGTTTCTTTTGTTGTGAGGATTTTGGTGGTGGTTTGGGGGGGGGCGTGTTTTGTTGTTTGTTTGTGGGGGTTTTTTTGGTTGGTTTGTGGAGGGGAATGCATGTATTTGTTTGTTTGTTTTCTTTTAAAATGTAACCAGAAAAAAGCCTGGATTTGCCTGGACATTGTGACCAAATGGAGATTTTCTAAGTTCAGCAACAAGAAGAAAATCTATTTCACTTTTTTTAAATGGCAATTTTGTGTAGCTCTAGTCTGGTGAAACAATTTCAGGGTACAGTAACAACTATTCACAGCAGCCTAAATTATGTAAGTATTCCAGCACAGAAAGTTATTTCTGAATTCTGTTTTTCTTAAACAGAAATATAGGAAAAAAAAAAATCTATCTTCACAAATCTAAAATGGGCATTCACTCCAAAATTATGTTTTGAGTAGAATTTCCCAAGTATATTCAGCAGACTACAAAGTTAATGTGTATCAAGTGGGTGACCTTACCCTTCCAGAGCCTAACACAGCCATCATCACCAGAGGAGGCAAGCACTGTGCCTGTAATATTCCAGCTCACTCGCCACACCTGGGAGTTGTGATTGTCAAACTGTGCCACAATATGGATTTCAAATTTTGTTAATCCTCCTGATGAAGTCAATTCTTTCCTGTTTAAGAGAAAAGTGACAGTTCTGTACACAACTGTTCAAAGGTCTGGGCTTGAACACGTCCAAGAGAACTACATCTTTATAATAACAACTGTTATTAGATTAGGTATTCAGACAAAATTATAGACTTGCTCACAATCTTGTTACCTTAAAAATCAAGTTGCTAAAAACAATCCTGCATACATTAAATTATTACTTTTGCTTTGCAGAGACTATTTGAACAAGACTGTATATGCAAGTATGCATCACATCATGCCAAACCATCTTCCTCTTAGGCTCACCTCAGAGGTTTCAGTGTGAAAATTCGTACGTCTTTGGTTGCTACAGCCAAGATGTGGAAGGATCTTCCCAGATTTGGAGCAAATGCAATGTCATGTACAGGATCTGTGACTGTCATCAGAGCTTCTGCTTTTGCATATTTCCTGTACAGCGCAAGAAATTAACCTTGAATGCCATGAAAATTGCCAGTGATGCAAATTATATAAACCAGATAGAGTGGAAATGGGAAAAAGGGTTAAGTATGCATGATAAGACTTGCAAAAATGAAAGTATTTTTTAACATAAATTTAAGCAGTAATTTCAAACATATTTCTTCAGAAAATGAATTTTTCAGATACAGTAGTCACTAAGTACAGTATGCTACAGTATTGTAAGTCATATAACAAAGCAGGAATTGCAGTACAAAGAACATTTTTGTCTACAACTGGAAGAGGGAAATAAAAAGAAATATTCCATTCACAAATCTAAAGGGAATTTTCAACTCAGTAACTAAATTTTCCACGCTTTTAAGTAGACCACTGTCTGCCTCCTCTGCCATATGAACAACACATATTCCATTTTCTAAGTTATAGTAACTTTATTATTAATGCATGGAGAGCATTGCCTGAAGCTGGGCAAAAAAATCCACAGAACACTCTGGCTCCTTTCCCATATCGATCACTCCCAATCAAACACAATTTCACTGTTATCATTTAATTGGAAGTGGTGGTGCACAAACTTACTAGGCTTTTCTGGTTCTGTGAACTCTTTACTGTACAACATGAAGTTTGACAGACCATAAGCAATTCACAGTGCTTTCTGTCATAATCATGCCTTTAGAATCACTGTAAGGTGGCTTTGAACAAAACAGTGCCTGGTGCAACACAATTCAAATTTCAACTCTTAACTCCTCGTGCAAAATTAAACATATAATTTAGTAGACACAGAAACAACAACTCTACCTTTAAAATGCTGGTAAGAACACTGACATTTCTGCACTGAGAGAGAATAAAATTAGCAATATCATTTCTCTTGACATCAGTTACCACTCTGTGGTCTCCCTCTCTTTTCCCACCCAATGGATCAGAGACAAAGTTAAGGTACTATTTACTACTCCACTCCACATCTAATGATAGGAATAAAAGGCCATACATTATAAACAACTTCATGATCCCACAAACACTATATATTGTTATTTAGCATACCTGGTGTTTTCGTTATATTCATAAATTTGAACCTTAGCCAGTATATTTGGACTGTTGTCATCACTTCCTACAGCTATCATTGGAGAATGTGCTCGAGAGCTAAAAGGTGAAAACAAATACTGTTATATTTACATACTTTATAAATATATATATATATATATATATATTTCCCATAGAAAGTACATCAAGCCATTTGCTAAATTTCAAACCTATTATCTATAGAGAAAATAAAACACCACAAAATATCACAAGGAAAGAAATGACCAAGAAACAGGAGTTAAATACTATTCATGGTTACCACCATCTTCACTCTGTTGTTTCAAAAACCCACTTTACACACTTACTAAGGTGAAATCACTAGACAACATTATTTAGCAATTCAAGATCACGTTCTCAGAGAGAAGAATTGACTTTCTATAATGGACTGCATCCACAGTCTAGCATTTGCCACAAGTTTCACGGCAGGGTCTGGATTCTTTGCAGTGCTTTTAATGATTGATTTAGTAATACTTCATTCAGGTTTTGGAAGAGAAAAAAAACCCTAAATGTAGATGAATTCTAGTTTTCAAATCAACTTTTATCCTATCCCGTGCATTAAAGTGAATGCCTGTACTCTGAACCCTCAGCACAGACTACTGCTAATGAATAGAAGAGTAACTGGATCAGCAGAACACAACACTGTGTCCACAGGGAAAGCCATTAAGTGCTTTTGGATGAACAGAAACCAAAGCAGTTCAGCTTCAAATGGTTTTTCCCTTCCTGTTGCAGTCATAAAGCAAATGTTTTAGTAACATACCTTGAAGGATTCCAAGAAATACAACTGCAGCTGAGCTTACACGAGATTTCATGCTGCAGTGACCACTGACTCAGATTCATCACATCTGGAGCTTCATAGATCCTTACAACTCCATCTGCGGAACAGGTTGCTAACATAAGACCCATGTGCTTGGGAGCAAACTTCACATCTGTAACAGATGTCCTACTGTCTACTAGAGTGGTCCTCTTGACCTGCAAAGAAATTTTCATCAAAAATTTATTCCCTAAGGAATAAAAGTCTAATCAAAGACTGACTAATCAAAGTCTGACAACACCATTTCATAGGACTGCTTACATCTTCCACCAAAAACAGTCCCACCCCCCAACTTTTCTATTGTTTGAAAGATGAGCGAGAACACCCAGTGTTATTTGAAATGATCTCTTGTCAAAGAAAAACACAACTTTAACTCCACTGTAGATGGGAATTCATGTCTGCAAGTTGTTTGCCTGGGAACATCTTATTATGAAACACCAATAATAGTGACACTAATTGGCCCGAATGTAGCCAGTTAGCTGTCTTCCTCAAATGTTTTAAAGATACTTACTTTGTGTTGGAATGTTGCCACAAATGAACAAAAACATAGCCAAAATCAGAAACTTTATAGCTATAGAAAAGAAGTCTCACCCAGTGACTCTGGCCTCGAAGTTTATCATTTGACTCTCCCACTATTTCTTCCCATACAGCTGCTGTTCTATCAAATGAGCAGGAAGCGAGGACCTGCCCAAATTCAGGATGGGCCCATGTCACACGCCACACTGATCCACTGTGTGTCTGCAAGACAACATCAGAACACTGCAGAGAAGCAAACTTACTGCCTTAGGCCAAGGAACCATATACTTTCATGACTTTTTCAAGAGAAATCTAGGGAGTAGTAACACTGTTTCTTTAAAACCTGTGTTCTTTTACACAAAGTTACATAGCAGTTGTTGCAGTTCTCGATTCCAACTGGCACTGCAAAGTTGTTGCTCTTAGTGTTTAAAATGCAATTATTGCCAGTGTATTTCAAGGCATTATTTAATACTACTTTAAGTTCCAAACTGTGATTTTGCCTCGATGCAGAAAGTACAGTTCTGTTCTCAATCAAATTTCAGCCATTACCATGTTCACTTCTAGACTGCCTGTATTTTCAAAAGCACTTGCAGAGCATTATTAATCTTATTTTTAATACGAAGCTCCTCTTTCATACCTAGTCAACATTCCAGTCTTAGAGAAGGGGAATTCAAAAGCCCCCCTAGCATTGCTATTTACAGAGATGAATGCATTGTGGTCCTATTAAATACAAGTTTAAAAACAATTCAGAAGCTGAATGCACTAATTATCCACATGAAGTAGAGCCTCTACATGACACAGTTCTCAGAAAGGTTTTGAGAACAAAAAGCAGAGGTCAGATACTGTAACATTTAATAGCCAGACATATTCCTTTTAAATTTTCCCTCTTTTTTTTTTTTTTTTTTTTTAAGTCTTACTATATGCAAAAGGAAATATTCAATTAAAAATTAAGGTACTGTTTTCTGCCCTCTGAACACCAGCCACTGATAATGTTTACTGATACTAGAGTCTGCCAACATAACAAGGTACTAACAGGAGCAGACTGCATGTTAGCATCTGCTTTAAGTGAGAGGCACTAGAGATGCATTATAAAAGCAAAGAAAAAGTATTTTACACAAGACATACAGAATCTACATCAAACCAAAAGCATTTCTGCTCTAAAATTCAGCAGAAATGAAGCATGTTTCTCCAAAAACAAAGGAGAAGCTACAGTTATGTCTGTGTAATTTTTACAAATACAAACCTTCCAGCTGGCGGTGCAATGCCAATCTCCATTTTCACTTTTGTCCCAGACCTATTGAGAAATCAAAATACAATCATACAATTTGTAAATAAAGCTCACTGACTAGGACTTTAAAGACACAGCCACTCATATATGTATACATATATATATAATAAAAATAAACAAAAATACACATACACACTCCCACCAAACATTTTCATCCAGGACACTGTACCTGGTTCAGTACAAACTTGCACTTCACTCAACCATGGAAATATCCCTATTACAAGTAGGGAGAAGAGGCACTGCCTGCAAAACCCACTATTGTTTGCCTTCTCTCTCTTTTAAACAGTAAATTACGTAGAAGAGAAATTCCCAATACTTCGTTCACTTTGTTCCTACACTGTTCTGTTTCATTCTAGAGCCCCCAGCATCCTCACGTGCTCAGCTCTGGTTGCAAAACCCTAATGCAGCTCCCAGCACCCATCCCAAAAGCAGAGTAAGGCAGGAAAATATACATCACGGTAGTGGGGGAACAGATTTTGTTTCTTTTTGAGATTTCTGCCTTGATTTTTAACCACATGCAAGTCACTGAGCCTTCCTCTCTCTTGATTTCCCATAGATTGTTATACTTAGGAGTTTTTTACTGAAAAATTATGTAGAAAGTCATGAACATAATGAAATGAAACACACCACCTGACACCAAAGATCCCTATGGCTTTGCCTTACTTACATTCTGGGGGAATGTTTCATTGTGGTCGGTTATTTGCTTTTTAGTCTGTGGTAAGGGAGAAGGGATTTCGTTCTTGCTCTTAAGCCTAATCTACACATGACACAGCTTTCTGCGGAAAAAAAGCTCCTTTCTCAACCATTTATCTGGACTTAATAACAAATATGACTGCTCTCTGCAAATTAGATCGCTTAAATCTATTCAGGTGACTCCCGAATATTTGCCCATCCTCTCACTATGCACAAGAGGGAAAAAGCAATCAACTTTTCGTTTAAATAAATATAAAATAGTACTTTATTTCCTCTAAAGGAATGTAAAAGTTAAGGCCTCTAGTATTCTACGCTTTCCCCAGTCTGTCAGAGCACACTCCCGAACTCTTCATCTTCCTCCCATAATAAATACAGAATATTGGCATTACATTACGAAACAGTAGTTTCTTTCGCAAATATGCTTTAATAAGTACAGATTTTCAGCTGAATAAACAAAACAAGCGGCGCGGCTGCAGGCACAGCAGTCGGGAACGTTTTCCCCGCCGCAGCAATGGGTCGGAAGCGGAGTTCCCGTGTTTACACGCGCTAGCGAGCGCACGAACACAACGTGCATCGTGCGCGAGAGCCGCCCGCCGCCCCGGCCCGACACGGCACCGGGACCTCCCGCGGGCCGAGCCCTCGCCTGCGCCCCGCCCCGGCCCGCAGCCCGGTAGGCCGCGCACGCCCGGTGCCGCGACGCTCGCCCAGCACTAGGCCCGACGGCTCCCCGCTCACCTTGACGCTCTGGTCGCTGGAGCAAGTGGCCATGCGGCGCCCGTGGAAGTCGAAGGACACATCGTGGATGAGGTCGCGGTGATCCGCGGCGATGCTGCGCGCCACGAACATCCCGCCGCGGCCGCCACGCGCGCGCACGCCTCACGCGGCGGGGCGGGGCGGGGCGGGGGCGGGGCCGCGGCCGCGCGCGCAGCCGCCAGAGCCCGCAGCTCGCGCGGGGGGCGGCTCCGCGCTTGCGCGCTTCCGTCCCAGCGCCGGGAAACGCGGGGAAGGGCGGGCGCGGCACGGCGGCGGGGTTGGAGTCGGCCGCTGGAGGTCCGGGCGGTGCGGGGAGTTACCCCGCTGCCGCGCCTGACTGCGACGTGTACCCTCGCATAGCGACAGGACGAGAGGACATAACCTCAAGCTGCGCTGGGGGAGGTTTATGTTGGGCATTAGGAGGGATTTGTTAGGAAAGGTGATTAGATACTGAAATGGGCTGCCCAGGGATGGTGGAGTCACCGTCCCTGGAGGTGTTAAAGGAAGGAGTGGAGGTGGCACTTGGGGACGTGGCGGTGTTCGGTGACAGTTCGGACTCGATGGTCTCGGGCGAGTTTTCCAGCCGAAGCCGTTCCGGGGTCCTGCGGTTGCCAGCCCGGGCCGTGCGGGCTCTCCCCGCTCGGGCTGTGCCCCTGTGTGTCCGTAGCGGATCCGAAAAGCTGCGGAGGTCGCTGTGGTGACGCGGGGCAATAAACAAACACGCGGCGCTGTGATGTGCCGCGTTTGGCTCGGTAATGATGCACTGTGTTAATGAGCCCTGCCGGGTGAGCCTTGTGGTGCGAAAGAGTGGGAGACCTGCTTCCGTGTCGGGGAAGGGTTTGGGAGGATGAAGTGCGTGACCGACAGTGCAGGGAGGAATCCGCGGACAGGTTGAGAAACTCCTGTGAGGAAAGGCTAAGAGAATTGAGATAGTTCAGTCTGGAAAAGGGATGGCTTAGGGGCGACCTAATTGTGGCCTTCTAGTACCTGAAAGCAGCCTACGAGAAAGATGAAGAGGCACTTTTTATAAGGGTGTGTAGTGACAGAACAAGGGGGAGTGTGTTCAGACTGAGAATAGGTTCAGATTAGATATTAGGAATAAATTCTTAACTGTGAGGGTGGTGAAGCAATGGAACAGGCTGCTCAGGGAAGCTGCAGATTCCCCATCCCTGGAAGTGTTCAAGGCCAGGCTGGATGGGACTCTGAGCAACCGAGTCTAGGAAAGATGTCCCTGTCCACGGCAGGGGGGTAGGAAGTAGATGGTCTTTGCAATCCTTTCCAACCCAGGCTATCCAATGATTCCAAGTGAGACACTGTGGGTGCTGGATAAGATCCAGACTAAGCACTGGAAGAAGCAGAATAGAGCCTGGCATGTGGTAGAAAACACATCACGAGTGACTGAGCTCTGGGCAGGAGCTATAGAGCGGTAATGACTGGTCTCTAGTCAGAGGGCTGTGCAGAATAAATGAACCACAGCAGACAGAGACTCTTGAGGGCTCAATACTTTCACCCCTGACCAGTCAAGGATCCCCTCGCTAGAAGAAACGCTTTTTTCCAGTTTGTATCCTGCAGTATCCACTCACAAACTGGGTCGTGCAGCTTCACAGTGCCAATACCTTTTAAATACCATTCATTTGTTGTAGCACTGAGCACAAGACCTGCATCTTGTTTTTAAGGAATGTTTCATCTGCAAGCTGTGTTGTTTACTGACTATTCTGAAGATAACTACAATAGCAGACAAGTATTAGCAGAGAGAAAATAATTCATGTGCTGTATTCCAAATAGCAATAATGCAGTCAGTAGATTTAAGAGAAAAATAATAAAATTATGATCGTGGCAATAAACACTGAAAGCAAATACATTTGTATTTAACTGGTTTATGTTTCAGGTCCAAAACAGTACTGAAGTCATCAAAACACCACCAGTGCCTTAAAGCTATGATCTAGTTTTCCAATAATATAATAAATAGGTGAAAAGGGGAAATGATGAAATTCCCTGAAACCAGATATATTCAAATTCCCTGGATTCAAGTCAGATTCAGACCTTTTCTAGAAGATTTTTGGTAACTGCAGCTTAAACGGAGAATTAGTTTTAACATTTTCAAATAGACTTTTGCTTCTCACTACCTCATTTAAACTTTTCATGTTCATGGCAATGAGGAGTCAATTTCTGTCCACTCAGTGAATAGAATTAGTTCACAGATGTCCAGATTCTTCAGAGAATTATAAAGAAACTGTTACGTGCTTGTGAAATAAACCTGACAGTTTGGTATTTAATGCATTTATTTTTGCAAACTGCAAACTACATTCAGTAGGGACTGATGGAGGTGCTGTTATCACATGCCAGAGGGATCCCTTCACTCTGCGTAACCTGCATGCAAAATGTTCAGTTATTTAGCACTCTAATGCATGGGTTTCATTTGTAGGCCTTATATAAAGAGCAGATATGGTGGTACCCAAATGTGATAAGGAATTATAACAGATAGAGAATAGTAGATTAAGGTAAATTACAACAAACTTGAAGGTACAACATGGCTTTAAAATGATAGGATTCGATTATTTTAGTGATACAGGGTAAGGAAAAGTTAACATGTTGAATTTTTTTTATTATTATTTTTGCCCAAGTACAGCAAATATGATAAAAAAATGTTTTCAATTACAGAGGATTGAAAATGTGGACAAATTTAGAAGAAAAATCACCAGCTGGTTTTACATTCTTGTCCAAGTTGGCCAATGATAGGTTTAAAATTTTATTTTTTAAATACTACAGAACTAAATCTCAATGGATAACAACAGCTGGAACTGGAAAGGCAAATTGGCAAGAAATTTGTCAAGAAAATTTAGATATCTAAGCTTTACCTGTTTGCATTAGTAAAGAAATTTAGTTGGCATTTATAAATAAGAGAAAACTTGCAAAGCATTTTTAAAACTGAGGAGGTAATGAAAGGAAGAGATTAACATTTTCTCATTTCTGAAGATGAACTGCTATTGCACAATTACTCTCCCAGAGGGAACCTCACTCTGGACTCTAGGGTACAAATACCCTGCAATCATATGCAATCACTTTGGAAGTTGAAATTTCTGTATTTTCTAAACAATGGCTGAATTTTAGGTAATGCAATAGGAGAAGCAAGCAAATGTGACTGTGACTGTTTCACTGCTGTAATTAGAAAGGTAGCAAGTTTTTCATGCTATTCTCATGTGTAAGAAAAACAAACAAAAAAAGGGGGAAGGGGGAAAAAAACCCTGCAAACATATAGTAGTAATACATGTATTTAGATTGCTAAGGAGGAAGATTTTTTTTTTTTTTTTTTTTTAATCTTTCAGCATAATTAGAGACATGTGTACTTTGAAACTTCAGTTATTGCTTCATTCAAACAGCTGGAGAGACAGTGTCTAATAAAAACATTAAAGCTGACTTATAAATTCTTTAATCTGCGGCAGTGTATCTGAACGGTTGATTTTTTGAGCTATTTGGGGAAATGTCTTTTACTGTAAACCACTGACTATGTTTATAAAAAAATGCATTTTTTTCAGAATAGTAGTTTCCAGTCAGTGATTCAGCTGTCAAAACCCAATTCTTTTGCAATTTTAATAATTTCATGATTTTGTTGAGACTTGAGTACGTTTCAACTAGTGAATGAATATTTTTCACTTGCTCAAATTTAGTTTATTTCTTCAGCCAGTAATGTCAGTCTAGTTGGAGCAGGACAGAATCATCAGGTTCACAAATAATTGGCATCAATCATTTTAATTTGAAGAATATATAAATGTGTAAATGTATTGTAAAGGCACATTTTGAATTAAAATGTTTCATTTCTCTGACAAGACAAAAAATTGTACACTTCAAGTCAAGATTAGGCTTTATTTCTAGCATTTTAGTTTGGTCATTAAGGGAAAAAAAAAACCCCAACCAAACAAACAAAATAACTCAAACAACTACAAGTTGTTTTGTTTTTTTTTTTTTTAAATACATGTACACATACACAAATATTTGCCCATTTTTAAATACAACCAGCCCCTGACCTCATTCTCTAGATTCAAAGAAAGTTATGTCAGTTTAGATTTATTTAGAAACTGGGTCCAAAATCATCACTTACTTAAAAAAATCTAGGAAACATGGGTGATTATCATCCCAGAATCTTAGTTTACTGTGGTGTCTGGTTGCAGTCAGTAGCCAGGAATGAGATAAATACATTTATCTCATGTAGACAATTGTATCAGATGTTTTCCATTACTAGAAAGACTGACACAGAATGAAGGTTCAATAGAGGAACACTTCATAGTGAAACATCAGAAACAGCAAAGGGATGAGGGGACAAGATACAGCCTTTGTTAAGGCAAGCAGTCATTAAATAGATAGCCAATTAGGATGGAAGGCATCCAGTCTAATGAAGAGGCATTCACATTTTCTGGGAAATGAAACACATTTTAAACAGTTTAAATTCTTTTAAATGTCCAGAGTATCTCTTGCATTATAAGAAAATTTGTTGAATAAGATCAAATCTCTCTGGACCTTTTCAGGAAGATTTCAAAAGTTACCAAAAAATTGGCTAGAAAAGCTAACATGCTACATCAAAAGAGGGATTTTCCAATGATGTAACATGAACACAAGTTATCTTGGACCACAGAAGTCTTGACATCTTGGGGTAGTATGGCAAATCAGATGGAAATAGTATGAACAGTGTGTGAGCACTTTCCTTTTGCTTCCTCACCTAGGTCTAATATAAACCTTAGTTATGAATAAATATTCCCTTTCTTCTATCTTACTCTAGGTGAAATTAATAGCAAATTCAAGACTACAGCCTAGTGAGACGTTCCCCTTTGAATGGTGTAACAAATCCAGAAAGCAAGACACTTAGTGCTGAGAAGTTGCAGCAGCTCCCTGCTGCATTTCCAGAGTATCCAGAAGGTTGTAAAGCTGGTGCACAAAGGGACAATCCCCACTGCACAGCAGTGGTTGGCAGCCACCGCGGCCAGGTCAGGGGGCACCAGCATCTGATGCTGATGGTAACCAGAACATTCCATGCCACGTAGCAAGATAACGGGAAGCATACTGGAACTCACGGAAACCACAGGAAGTTTGCAGTTTCCAGTTAACTGAGCCGTGAATTAGGATTCAACTACCAGCCGACCTTGGAGACTTCCTCTTATAGCTGAATACGAAGGAAAAGCATTCTGTTTGTGGTGATGTTGTGCATGAGGTGGAAAAGACTGTTGTATTTTAACACTGATATTTGCATAACGATGTGCAGAGGAAGATCACGCAACTATGACAATCCCGGTACATATTTTTAACATTTTGATTCAGTGTTATATCTTGATTAAATTAAAATGCACTCCAGCACAGAAGAAGAAGTAAAAGCATCTATCATAAGGTTAGTTTTTCACTTTTGGCACAGTAGGCCAATTTTAGTCTCAATTTGACTGTATAAAACCGCATAACTTAATTTATTTCTGCTGAAAGTCCAGTGTAAGTGTATTAGCATTGGTAGAGATATTTTCATTCAAAATGACTATTTTTCAACTGGCATTGCTTCAAATTAAAAAATAAAATACGGTTAGTACTTCCCTTTTCTCCCTTTTGACTACCTTCTTCAAGTAGAAGATGCTTTTGCCTGTAGAGAGAGGTTTTATAAAATGCAAAGGCCTACTAAAAAGGAATGAAATAATGAACCGTACTTATTAAGGATGTTTGTATCGGCATGGAATAGAGGGTGAGGAAGCCTGCTTAAAATGGCTACCACTGTTACATGCTTCAGTCTTGCCTGCACTAGAAGCTGGTTTGTTACAGGCAATCATGGGTTGTCATGCCAACAGCAAACAGCTTTCAGCAGAGTTAAAGGTTCCATTCCTGACAACCTTTTAAAAATATTATTTTTGGCAAGGAAGACTTGCCTGACCCTGTGAAATCCACACAGGTTTTTTGTACCATGTTTTCCTTAACTTAAAAACTGGATTCACAACAATTAATAATATTTCACAGAGAGTAAAATTATATCTATTATTACATATCCTGGATTAAGGTAATGTAGAAATACCAAGTGCCATAATTGAGCAATTAGATTCAGGGACAAAAAAACTGGTAAACCCAGTCATTTAGGAGGTTGCTTAGCTTTGAGAATCTGAGGCTTAAAACTTGGAAAGAGTTTGAAAATGTTGGCAAGTGGTCTTGTATGTGTAACAAAAGAGTCATACAAACTGGAAATCTAAAGGTGAATGTTTCAGAGAAAAGCACACATAATCACAGCAGTGTGTGAAAGATGTGGGTTGAATTCTTGTTCAGGAAAAAGAATACCAGCAATTACTGTCATGAAGAGTAAGACAAATTAGGAGGATCACTTACCAGGCATGACTGGCCAATCATGGCAAGAAATTAATAGCAAAATATTATTTTGTGTGAAAAAATGAGGGTAAAGTCCCCAAGTCTTTATGCAAGTAACCTGAGAGTAAAACAGGCACTCAAAGCAGAACAGTGAACCTTTATGTGTCACCCTGCTTTGTTGCTGCTGCAAAGTTCCACTTATAAGCTGTTATTTATTTTGCTAAGAACTCAATAGAATGTCTCAAACTGGATTTAAAATGTACTATTTTATCTAAAAAAAAGCCCCCACTATTAGAAAGATGCAAGAAAAAAATAAAAGCTCCAACTCTATAATATTATGTTTTACCACCTAACTTAAAAAAGAGTACAGGAAGACAAAGTAAGCAAAATAATGATTATTAGATATGGCAGTCGAGCAAAGCAGTTAGTCATGATCAAGTATAGCTGTGGCAGCATATAGAGTTGAGTTAAGGAGAAACAGAAGTGGTGCTATATATAAGGAAGTGGTCTATGGATGGGAAACTATTCTGAGTCATATGAATGTGCAAAGAAATGTAAGGGAAAATTGGAATGACAAGTTGACAAGCAACACAACTGACAGCTAGGAAGGGAATACTGATGGCTTCATAACAGATGAATATGAAGGCTGATCTCAGATGGTATCCTTACATCAGAGCTATCTTTAAACTAGTGATCTTAAGTGGGGAAATAGAAACAGCTTGTAGGAGAAAAAGCAGAAAATAGCTGGCCCTGAGAGTTTTCACAGTAAGAACAGACAGAAAAGTCTAAACTTAGCAGCGGTGGCTTTCCTTCATCTGTTTTGGAGTGTGGAAAGAAACATCAAAAGTAGAAAACAGGGTATAAATGCTGACAAAGTTACCGGTTAAATAATTTTTGCAGATTACCATTATGATAGAATATCAAATGCATTATTATAGCTGTTGCTTACAGAATGGTTGTGCACTTGTTCATAGGCTGAGGAAGCCTTCAATGCCTTTACTGTTGGGTGGCAACATGAATCTTTCGCTACCTTATGAAAAGACTTCACAGCACCACGAGTTACCGCAGTAATATTTAGTGATTTGGACAGCGGGGTCAGGCAGGGTTCGGTGAACTGTGTTTGAAGAACGACTTCTGCCTTCTAGATTCCATAGCCTCTCAGTGACCTCAGAGATGAGCCAACTCCCATTTCCTTCAGCAGTTTGCTCATGAAGGGGGAGAGCAATGCTGAGGGAAAGAGTGCTGCAGCCATTCCTCTTCAGCCTCTCACCATGGACAGAGCTGCACGTCAGTCTTCCTGCTCTGTGGGAACAGAGGCAGAGGCACAGCTGTGGTGGGCCACAGAAAGCAGGGCTGTGCCACAGCACACATGGTAGGGTTTGATGCTAGATACACATCATGATGCCATCCATCCTGAAAGTGACAATTTTATTTACTACAGGTATATCTTTAGATTATTTTTTTCCTTTATTTGGAGTTTTTCTTTCTCACATATTTGAAGTGAGCATACAATTTGGTGTGATCTGCTCAACGGATTGGAAAATTTCAAGTGCCTTGTTCCTGGAGCTGACTCAAGGCTTCACATACAGGAAAATTTGAACTTTGCAGCAGTACTAGAGTCTATACAAAAGAACATGAAGGTTGTAGAAGGTGGATGCGCATGAAGAAGAGCATGGAGGAAAGACGAGAGGTGTAGGGAGATCCATTGTCAAGACCATTCAGCAAGGCTTGGGATGACCAGGAGTAGAATTAAAATGCCTACTTCGTCAGTCACTGGATCCCAGCTCTCCAGTCTCTAGTTTCAGGAGATTGTTCCTCTCCTTGCCCACACTCCTCACCTCTCAAGCAATAAACATCTCATCATTTACACCTCCTCCCTCCTCCACTGCTTCCAGGGATCAGCTGCTCTGGCAAAGGAAGGGGTAGAAATAGGACTGGCTCAGAAAGCCAGGTTTGCTACTGCCGCTGATGCATACTCACTCTTCGAGTGAGTATAAAACACAGACATATACAAGGTAACACATATATCCTTACAGTATAAAAGTATAAATTACTTAGGTTGAGCGAGTTTGCTGTCAGAAGGCAGAGATCTGTTGCTCACATGACATGAACAGCTAAAATGCATGATCTTCCTATCCACAGAAGAAAGGCCTTGGCAGAGGAAAGACCAGAACTTGGCTGCTCTTTATTGGGGCTGTTGTGTCACCCTGAATAGCTTCATCCATAGACAGCCTACATTGCCTGTACCTGCAGCTGGCCCTGCTGTTTTCTGTTCAAATAAAATAAAAACTCTAAATTTAAAATTGAAATAAATGTCCACAATAATTTTCTTTAAGAATTTATTTTTCATTTTGAAAAAGAATAATAAATATTTACATTAGGGCATAATATCCAAACGTTTGTCTGATACCAATCTGAATTTATAGTGCAGCAGAGCTGGTACAATGCAGTTTGAAGGATGATAACAACACAGTTGAGTATGGGAGTAACTTGCTTATTACTCATTGTATGATTGATACTTTTGTTGCTGGTAAGTGTAACAAACATGCTTCATTAAAATGCTATTTAGCTATAATAGGCTAAAGAGCTTTTGAAATTAGTGTTTTAGGAAAACCACATATTCCCCAAACACAACAGGATTATCCGTTCTAAAAAAGAAAAATTACTTAAGCAGCTGTACAGGAACATTAACATATCTTTGCATCTACAAGCAGAGCAGCTTAACAAACTCAGAGTCCATCCCAAAACCAGCCTTACATTTGTCTTCCGGCAAAATAATAATTCTTGGAGCCATTTTCGTGTATCTAAAAGTAGGTGCATAAGAAATATTATGTGCTCTGGGGTAACAGGAATCTCAGCTAGGGCAAGTGGCTGTACCTACAGGCAGCTTCAGACTTAAAGGAATATTTCTGAAAGGGTATAGCCAGGATTTTCAAACTGTTAGATGATACTTCAGTCTCTTCTTATGGAGAATAGATCCCGTCTCTCTATCTTAGATTCCAAATTAAATTTCCACAAGGTATATGGGGAGACTATGTTATGGATCTGGAATCATGTATTTAGGGATACATATGCTATATGCTACATATATGCTACATATGCTATATGTAGTTTTTATACATTCATAAGGCATAACAAGACAGTAAATTTAACTAAGGAATGATCTGGGAACATAGTCCAGATAATATTTATCAGCAAATATTAAACGCGCAGTGCTAGAGTAATTTTCTGCTTTGACCACCATTAGGAGAAGCTAAACATATCTGTCAAGGGAGGTTTCAGACTAGAGCAGAGACAACACCAAAAGGCTCCCTAGAGATGTGCTAAGCACTCCTCCCTCTGACATTTCTAAAAGGAAATGTGATGAATTTACTCTGACAATAATAATAGTTCATTGTTTCCAAAGCATTTGAAACATCTGTATTAAGAACATGTAATAAAATCCCAGACAAGATTCCAGGGGAAGCATGCTTGAATTTCTGGAAGACACATGACTACAAAAGCTAATTTCCCATTCACTGGAAATTTTGAAAATGTTTTGTTGTGTTCAATTAAGGCTTCTCCTCTGCCCATGAAATTCTCGTTAGCAAAAATGCTGCCTTACTGTCAGATGTGAGGGTGCACTCCCTTTAAAGAGAAAATGTACTGTGACTTCATACCAATCACCAGCCACTTTATTCCTCTTTTATCTCGACTCAGCAATGCTGTTAGATCAGAATCATAACAAGGAGAATTTCCCAACAGGAACTGCTATGAGGACAGATTACTCAAGGGAATCATTGGATGCAGCAAAGAATTTATATAATTTTTAAATGTTATTGTGTAAACTGTATGGTCATAGTTTACGTTAATATAATTTTAACTAATTATTTCTAAACCTTGAAATTCCACTGTTGCAAGAGAAGAATCAAGTCTGCATGTTGTTAAGTCTCTTTTCTACAGTCTTGTACAAATTAGCATGGTTAGTCAGCCTTATAGGAATAAGAGATTTTTGCATTGTGACAGAAATTTAAACTGAAAACTAAGGTGCATGCCAGAGCAAACACAGCCCAAAGCTGAGAGCATCCACCATATGAACATGCTGGAAAGAGTATTTGAGTATTTTAAGAAATGTTCACATCATGCCTTAGGATTAACAGCACTGTGAATGTTCCCACACAGCTCTGTTGTGGAGGCGTATTAGCAACTGCTGTACAGGGGATGCTCCTTTCAACCAAGGTCAAGGAAGCGACACTAATTGCCAGCAACTTCTTTCTGCCCAAGGTAACCCATTGATACATTGTGGAGGAAACAGTGCATGCCTAAAACACAGAATTTCTACCCATGCAGCTTATTCAAGATTTCCCCCACCACTATGCTTTTGAACAAGCTGAAATACAACTATTTCAGATGCTTGTATCTTTGGTGAGTGGCTTATGTACCATCCCTAAGTGCTAAGTATCTCCTCTGAGCCCTTGCCCTTGAGATATCTGAAATACAAAGAAAATACCCAGAACATTGAAGTGCTCTGTGGGAGGACAGCAGGAGCAGATGATATTTATATCCACAAGTATTATGTACAAAGTATGAGCATACAAATGGAACACTGAACAATGTACAGACTACTTCACCACCATCTGCTGACTTGCACAGATTAGTGAAAGCAAAAATATTATTTCCATTTTTCATCCAATAATGCTATATTCTGATGATAAGTGAACTTCCAAGAGTCAATCATGCAGATATCTGCATGATCATTTAAAGTATCTGCCTTACTTTTATAGAAATATTTTTAAATTATCAAGAAAAATGTGATTCAGCACTTGATAATTTTAGCTAATTTAGTTTATATCACATTGTGTTAGAATGGTAGATTTAAAGAGAAGGGAAAGTTTTAGTGTCACCCTGAAAAGCATATCTATGTTTTAGAAACATAATCCTTGCATTGTTTCACTGGAACCTCCTGTCCAAAGATATTCAGGATTTATTCCACTTGCTGTGACAGAATTGTGTAAATTCAATAGTAATACTGCACACCGTTGATGTGTATTTGACAGCAGAATTTGCTGAATT